>NC_051334.1:187711863-187924181 GCF_015220235.1 Choloepus didactylus | reverse complement strand
CTCCGGGGTTTTCTAAGGCCAAGGGAGGCTCAGCAATTTATCACTTTCAAAAGGTCGAGATATGCTCAGGGATAAAAGCCCCTGAAGCTTCAGGTTCTAGGAAAACCTTATCTTGATCCTCTCACCGCCCACGGGGAAGCTGTATATCTTCAATCGCCATTATTTCTTAAAATTAATTTTATTTAAAAATTTCCAAAATATACAAACCCACAAACCCTCTCTACCCACCAAGCGAAGGGAGGCACCACGCCTCTCCCCCAGCCCCCTGGAACTCTGATCTCCTTTCTGTGTCCATGGATCTGCTCCTCTCTCCCCAGACAGCTCGCGGACGTGGCGTCACAGCGCGTTTAGCCTTCTGCCCCTGGCTTCTTGCACGCAGCCGAATGTCTGCAAAGCTCCTCCATGTTGCAGCCTGTCCCGGAAGTTCATTCCTTCCTAGGGCCGAGTAATAGTCTAACCCCCATCATTTTTTTTTATTTGTATTTTTATTTTTTGCAAAAGCCTTGGCAACAAGAAGCCAAAGGGCGGGGAGGCAGCCCACGCCGTGACACTGATTTTATAGTCTTATGGCGCATAGGAAAACCTACGTGAGACCACCTCGTCCACAGTGGCCCCCAGGTCTGGAGCGATATGCGCTGAAAAGCAGGTTTCGTGGCTGATGCATCTGGAAAACATGTGGCCGGTCCCCAGGGGATGGCCAAAACACTGAGGTGACAGGGCCCTGGGGCCAGCACACAAAGAACTCCAGTGAGGGAATCCCCGGGGCGGCGGGACAGGCCCACAGGCTGACCTGTGGAGCAGGTTTAAAACCGGAATCCCAGTCGGAGATGATTCCGTCCTCCCCAAATCCTGTCCGGGTGCTGCCCCTGAGCCCGGTTTAGTGCTCCCCTGACAGCTTTATTCAAACTGCTCCCCCTTCTTTCTGATGTGCCTGGGGGCAGAGTGGGGCAGGGAGAGAATGTTCTGGAACAGGCATGGTGGGAGAGAGCTCTCCGCAGGATTCCAAGCCCCTTTCCACCCAGAGCCCAGTGCTGGGCGTCATGGGAGCTGAGGACAGTGACTGTTGATTGACCAATAAATCCCATTATGTGGGTTTGGACCCACTGCCTTCCCAGAGGCTCCAAGCTGGGGCTGAGGCCTAAAAGTGATCCTGACAAACTGAAACTTCTGCTCTGAAAGGAGCCTGCCATCTTGTCGGGGAGCTAAGACTCAGAACCCAAAGGGAAAATGTGAGTTCTCTGTCCCATTCGAGCCAACAGTAAGAGATGCCAAAGGGTGGGGCAGATGAGGCTGGGAGCAAAGGCTTGGCTGAGACGGGGCACGCTGGAAAATGGAGAAGGCCAAGCCCCTGGACCTCCGCCCACCATGCCTGGAGCCCCTGCCCGGGGCCAGCCCCTCTGTCAGGTGCTGGGGCCACTGGCCCTGTCCTCACATGGTCCAGTTTTAGGTGGACGGGCAGATGTATCAACAGACAATTGCAGTCGAAAAGGGGTCCACAAGTCTCAAGACTAAGTAGGAACACCTCAAGGAAACACTGGGGACGGGAGGGGCAGGGGTACAGGGTGCCAGGCAGGGACAGCACCTGAGGCAGGCCTGGCTAAGAAAGCAGGACAGGCTCACCACTTGGGAGACTGTCATCTGCGGACCCACGGGAGAGGATGGGGCACCCAGGCAGAGGCTCTCCATCCAAGTCTCACCTTCTCACCTACTTTTTCCACTTCACCTTCCAGAAGAGCTGCCCATGCCCACGTTGGTGCCCCCTCACAAAGTGGCTAGAACGGAGGTAACCAAAGGCTACATCATGCCCAATCACAGAGAGCACCCAGCAGGAAAGTTCTAGAGGCAAGGGTCAACACAAGACAGAACCCCGTGCCCTGTAATGTGTCAGTTTGTCCGGGGTCTGGCGCAGAAGAGGTGTCCAATAAACACATGTTGGATGAGTGTATCAACGGGCCCAAGAGTAGGCCCACACCCAACACCCAGCCACCCTCTTTTTCTCCTTAGCACTTGTTCTCATGGCTCCCTCCCCGTATCCTAAGGAAGCTTCACCAGGGCAGGGATTTTTGCCTGCTTGGTTCCCTGCCATTTTCCCCCAGCTTCCAACAGTGCTCGGCTCAGTAAATATTGTTGGAGGAAAAAGGTGACAGCTGCCAGAGCTGAGATTTGTGACCCCTCAGTGCACCCCTCACAAGGGGCGGGTGAGGCCCCACAGTGGGCCCAGCGTGCGTTAATGGGGGCCCCCCAGGAGAACTATTTTTCTAACACACCCGAGAGTGGTCCTTTCCAGAAGGAACTTTGGAGCGGTGAGCCAGAGGGCGCCAGAGCACTATGTTTCTGTGAACCCCGGCTGTCCTGACAGTAAGGAAGAAAGGAAGAAAGGAAGAAAGAAAGAAAGTCTTATGACTTTTTCATTTCATTTCGATCAGGTTTGGCTTGTTGGAATGAAAACACTATTCCCTAAACCCAAACTTGCCACCCTGTGACTGTGCTCTTTGCAAAAGAGGTGGCCGCCCGTGAAGGAGACAGGTTTGCAAGCTTCCAGAACCTTCCGGTGCCACCCGCCACCAACCCAGGAAGACAAGACTGAGGACCAGGAAGTGACGGCCCCAAGGACACAAGACCCTTCAACCTGGAGTCACAGGTGCCCCCCAGCCCCAGCCCCACCCCGTCGGCAGCATGAGCAGAGAGAACTCAGATGGGGCTGCACTGATTTGCATCAACTTTTATTACACAAAATAAAATTCCACCTCTGTGGCACATTCACACTTGCTATAAATCTGGCTGTAAAAAAAAAATCTCCCCAGAGGCCCAGTCAAATGTGACATTTTGACGCTCCTTTCAACGAAGTCACACCTCGAAGGCCATCTGGACCCTCTCAAAAGGACAAATGCAAACACGGACCACCTTGATCCCACCTGCTTCGCCCGAAACACAGCCGTCAGGGGACGGTCGATGCATAAAGCCCACACGGTGGGTGGCACGTCGTCATTGTCACCAGCCCGTCTCCAGCAGCACAAAACCACTCCTCCCCACCAGACCTCTGGGGACGGGCCTTCACGGTGGTGTGGGGACGCTGCCCCAGCCAGCCCAGCAAGTCCAGTCTGTGGCCAAACCGTGCTGGACTTCTCTCCGGACAGGCCTGGCCCGGGGCCTTAGGGGACCTCTGTGTCCATGGTATAAATCTGAATGAGATCAGACACAATGTTATCAATGATTGGCTTGGTAACGTCGTCACTGAACACCTAGAAAGGAGAAGGAAAACAGGCTCCGGTTAGACTCGCTCCAGTCAGGCCAGGCGGCTGACCACCAAGCAGGGATGTGCGTGGCACTGGCCAGGGAGGATGTCCGAGGTCCCACAGGGAGCTGGTGGCAGGTTCGGGGTGGCCGAGAATCTGGGTGAGAGGAGAGGGTAGAAGCCCATTTCTGGAACCCGCCCTCCTTAGCCTGGCCCAGTCAGAACCTGCTACACAGCCCAGAGCAAACACCCTCTAAAATGCCTGGCAGAGTCTTTTCCCCTTGCCGATTTTAATCTGCATCCTTTCGCTGTCATGAAACCAGAACCATCAGTCTACCTGCTTTGCTGACTCCTGTGACTCTCTCTAGTCCATCTCTGAACCTGAGGGTGCCCTTGGAGAGCCCCGGCAAGGGAAGTAAAACCAAAGCCATGAGCCTTTGGTGGGCTGCTGAGGCCGCCCTGGGGAAGCCAGGAGCCAACAAGGGGCAGGAGTCAAGGCCTGGAGCTAAGGCAAGGCAGGAAGTGGACCTGGGCCCACTCCCTCATCCCCCAAAGAACGCGAGGACCCTCTAAGGGCTACAGCCTCAGGGAGATGGGGACTCAGAAACCCTGAGCTCTGGCGCAGGAGGCTTGTCCACCTCATCCTGGACTTGAGCTCATCACACTGCCCCATGGTTCCGGAAACCGCCAGTTGAGAAGTGACTGGAAACTGCCAGCTGAGAAGGGACTGTTAGAAAGTAGTCTAGGGCAGGTGGCAACCCCAGGGCACCTGGCAGGAAAAGGGCAAAAGCCTGTGCAGGGACACGGCCTCAAGCCCCAGGGGGAGACACCAGTGGCCTCAGAGACCAACTCTGCCCCACGTTTGGGAAATCCCCCTTCCCTGTGCCAGGAGAGCACATCCGTTTGTAGGACAAAAAGTCGGGAAAAATGTAAGGAAATAAAAACAATTCTCCCTCATTTCAGAACAACATCTATCCGGACAAGATTTGGTGCAGTGATGCCTGCGGAAGTTTCCAGCATGGTGCCTGGTGACCTGTGGCGTTTCTGCAGTTTTGACAAGGAGCGAGTTTGGGGGCTAGGGGTTGGAACACGGAGTGGGGAGCTGGCCTCCCCTGCTGCCTCCACTTGCCTTCCAGCTTGGGCTCACGTCCTCATTTACCCACAAGCCTCTGCAGGAGCCCGCCACATGCCTGGGTTCTCATGGGACACATGTCCCTAACGAGCCAGGTGGAGATCTGGCCCAAGCAGATTAGTGGCTGCAAGAAGTGACGGCCTCTACGAGCAAGAGAGCAGGAAAACTATTTCCAAGATGAGGTGTGTGCTGCCCGGCACCAGAGCAGGCTGGGGCCATAACTGGGGGCCGTTGGTCAGAAGGTGCCTGGTGTGGGGGTGGGGGGCGCCTGGGTGCTGGAGGCTCCGAGTGGTGCAGATCCACCCAGAAACAGTGGACCCAAGGCCAGTGGACCATTTAAGAGGAGCTGCTGAAAAAGGTGGGGGGATGGGACCGCCACCCCAAAAGGGGCAACATCTTCCCAGCTTTGGCAGTTACTGCTGGGGCCTGGCACACAAGTGAGGGCTGCAATGGGAAGGGGCAGTTTTGCCGCCACTTCAAGGGGAATTTAGGAGGAAGTTAAGATGGAAGAAAGTTAGAAGACAGACGAATGGCGGTGAGACGGCACAGACGACATGGAGCAATGGGAGGCAGAGTTCAGATGGAAGCAGTGGAGGGAGAGGGACGGCACCATGGATGCCATCAGAGCACAGAAACTGGGGACTCATCATCTGACCCCCCACCCCCCATCCTGCCGAGATGTCCTCTTTTGCCACCATCATAACAGGCCCAGGCCCAGGACTATGTTTTCCTTTGTTCAAAGATACATGAGCACCTTCTATGTGTCCTCGGGGGGCTTGCTCTGGTGAGGCAGGGGCTTAGACAAGGAATATAGGCGAGAAATCCATAGGTGTCATCTGCTGGAGAAAGCAACCGGGCCCGCGAACAGGGGGCATCAGGGGAGGTTCTAAAACCAAATAGCCAGGGGTGGCCCCGTTGAGAGAGGGGACCATGGGCCAAGACCTGTAGGAGGTGAGGGAGGAGCCAGGGGACGTCTCAGGAGGCCAACCTCTGCTTAGGACGTCCAAGAAGTAAATGGCACATTCTAGAAAGATTTCCTTCCAACGCTTCCTTTTGTGGGTGGGGGGCAGGGGGGCATAGAAAGGAGAAACCCTCCGTTATCTAAAAATTTCCTCAGATAGAACCTCGTCCTGCAAGAAGACCAGACAAATGAGGCGTGATGAAGACAGGAACAGCAAACTTCAAGTCCGGAAAAGGGAAAGACTACAATGATCTCGAAGTTCCACTTCTAAGAAATGGCAGGACTTCCCAGGAAAACATCCTCTAGGAACAGAAGTCATCGAGTCAAGTGCCTGCCAAGTGCGGCATGGGGCTGTGTGCCAGAGCCGCCCGCGATGCCCTTTTCCGGAACAGGATTTAAAAACAAATGGTGGCACGTCCACACGATGGACTATTATGAAGCGGTAAGAAGAAATGAGCTGTCGAGCCACGAAAAGAACTGGAGGAACCTTCAACGTGAAGGGAAAGAAGCCAGTCTGAACAGGCTGGAGATGGTACAATTCCAACAACACACCATTCTAGAAAAGGCAAAACGAGAGAGAGAGTAAGATCAGTGGCCACCCAGGGTGCAGGGGGAGGGAGAAGGATGAAGTAGCCGAGCTCAGGGCTCTCCGAGGACACAATGCTGCACGACACCGGCACGATGGATCTGTGCCGTCATGTGTTGGTCAAAACTGATAGACCTCAAGTCCACCCTCACGTCACCAAAAAATATCAACACTCATCGGTCAACTATAACCAACGTACCACATTAGTGCAAGACGGTGAGAGTAGAGGAAACTGGGGATGGGGATGGGTAATATGGGAACTTTGTACTTTCTGTGCAATTTTCCCACAAACCTGATACTGCTCTAGAAACTCAAGTTTATCATCTAAAAACAAAAAACAGCAACTCAGAATCCATTAAATCTGGGGTGACACCAAGAAATCGGAGTCCTTTCTGCACTTTACCCATCTAATCTCATCCGACTATTTCTAAAGCCGCCCATATGTCTGTGACATGAAGCCGGGTGTGTCCCCCTCTCAACAATCCCGAGTTCCCACTGGACTCAATAAAAGCACCGGATGCTCAAAGCTTAGACCAGTGGTTCCTGACAGAGGAGTGAGCCCTCCCTGACCAGGGGGGCATTTGGCAATGTCTAGGGACATTTTTGGTTTTTGCAAGCCGGAGGGGGTGTTCCTGGAGGCCAAGATGCTGCTAGACACCCTGCAGTGCCCAGGACGGCCCCTTGCAGCAAGCAATGACCCAGCCCCAAAAGCCTGCAGTGTGGTGGTGGTGAGAGCCTGCCTTAGAATGTTCTTCACAGGCTCTCATCAAGCATCCCTCATCTCCCCGAACGATGCAGAAATAGAAAGCCGTGTGCGTCCAGCTAAAGGGCAGCTCTGCAGGGCCTCGGAGGGACGGCCAGGTGGGCGCGCCCCAGGCGGGCCGGTTTCCCAGGCAGCCCCCTCACCTGCCACCACGGCTTCTGGGCCTCGGCGTCGGCGGGCACCTCGACGCCGTAGAGCTGCAGGGTCAGGGCGAGCACGGCCACGGCTATGTGCTGGGCCTGGAAGCGCAGGCACAGCACCCCGTGGTAGCTGTCCCGCAGCAGGGCCCAGGCGGTGACGGCAATGGGGGTGCGCTGCCAGCTGTAGCGGTTCATCCAACTCTTGAGGGAAACCAGGTAGTGGAGCAGGTACTGCAAAGACACCTGAGTTGGCCGTTCTCTTCCAGGACCCCAGCCCCACCGCTCGCCACTCCCTCCCGAGCGTCAGGATGGGGTGGTCGCTATTAAACCCAGATGGGAGCATGTCACCCCGCAGCTTTGGACCCTCCAACAGCATCCCACGTGCCCTCCTCGCCGGCCTGGGCCCCCTCCCCCACGGGCCCACCACCTCGCCCCTGCCCGCCATATTGGAATCTGCTCCCTCAGCCTCAAGTCCTGTCTCCCAGCTTCCCCTGATCCCCCCGCGAGGCCCTGCTCCTGCCTCTTTCCCCCTCAGACATTTACCAAGCATCAGGCCAAATCCTAGCCTGGAGGCCCAGCCACAGCTCCCCCATCTCTCTCTGCAAGTCCCGCTGGCCAGCTGCTGTCCTGTGGGCTTGAGGCGACCCAGAGAATCACATGCAAATACTCAGAAGGGCCGGTTCTGGTTCCTTCTGTTTGCAATGTCTTTCCAACGGCACTTAACGGATTCTTGGAACTTAAAAGCGTACTACATAACTCAAACAGCTTGGCTTTCCTCACCTATTTCTCAACAGAGCTTAGCTGGAGATGGCTCCCAGGTGTGACAGTGACACCCAGGGACAGAGACGCCGCAGGTCACGCCGCCTGTCCTGCCACCCTGCAGCCCACCGAGCCACCATCTGTCCGCCACTGCGGAGCTGCGGGGGTGACTGCCTCTAGCGTAAATGTCATGTATGCCCTCGCATGTCGGCTGTGAGCCCCTTGCAGGATAAAGGCCAAGGACCTCGGTTCGCTCCCCCCGGAGCCGGTCCCCAAATCCCCAGCGCGTACCTTGTGCGGGTGCTGGAAGGACACCTGGAAACGCAGAACTCTCAGCATGAGCAGCTCGCACTGCACGATGCTGTCCCGCAGCTCCCAGAAGCGGGAGCCCAGCTGCAAGGGCTCGCTGCTCGGGTGGAAGTACCTGGGTGAGGGAAGGGCGACAGTGAAGCTTCCGGAGAGCCAGGATGGCTGGGAGTCCTTGAGGCCCTGACGTCACGTGATGGGAAAATAAAAAAACAAAGCAGGCCTCTGCCAGAGATTACCATAGGATTCCTGTTTTTATCTTTCTAGAAATCATTCTTCATCTACCCGTGTAACGTACAGGATGAAAGGAGTAACCCACGGCGGGAAGACGCTGGTTCTAGCTTTAGCCCCGATGGGTCATCACTGTATCTTCCAGCAAGATGTCAAACGTAAAGGGCTTTGGTCAGTCTGGGATGACCACAAGGGGCATTTTTACACGTCAGTTATGCTTCCTCCTACAGGCAGCCTGCCGTCTTTATCACTGGGGATCTCTTCGTGCCCAAGAAATTGTATTTTATGGTATCATCGGGGCAAATGTTTTTCAGTTTTAGATTTCCCAGAGCTTTCTTTCCTTCCTTCCAGATCTTTCTTTCGTTATTTACATTGCATGCGTTCCCCATCCCACTACCACGTACGTACGCAAGATTGCCAAGCTATATATGAACAAGATTCAGATTCGAGTGACCAAAGTTGTCCAGCAATGACTCACACCCAACCCCCCCCAACGCCAGGTCCTCACTCAAATTTTCCAATTTCCCCACAGTACCCACCCCTGGGCACATGGCTAATTAGGAGCAGCACAACTTCCCCTTTGGCCAGCCTTCCCTGCTGTGGCTCAAGCAATTACGGGGGGCGGGGGGGGCCCTCTGGCCGCCCTCCCTGGGCCCCCCTGCCTGTTTTTATCTTGGCCTTCCTCTGTACTCCAGGAACCTGTCGTGTTAGGGGGTGGCAAGTGCTTTTTCTGTTACCTGTTTATTAAAAAAAGCAGCAGCAGCGACACAAAATGGTTTTCTTCCCTAATGACTAGAGTGTTCCCGGAAAGGTCCGTGATGCACTGCTCGTCAGTAACTTTCCACAAGTCGCATGGCTTTCTCTGGGGCCCCTCGAGTCCCAGGCACAGGTGCAGCCTGCCACCCGGCTGGGCCCTGCGTGGACCCACGCTGGAGAGAGAAGCTCCTGAGCAACACACATCTCTTGCCCGATGTGGATAAGACAGCTGCCCCGCTGGGTCCCTGTCCCACCCGATGCGTGGCACACTGGCCTAGCGCACCCAGTGCTTTTCTGCCTCCCGTCATCACTGTTAGGACCCATCTTGTCCAAGACAACAGATGAGACTCCTCTGACACTTCCTTGCCAGCACTCCCTGTGGCCAGGGCCTCCGTCCTTCCCGCCCACCTCTGCCCTCCAGAAGTCTGGCCTTCCAGGCTTTCCATGGCCCGCGGTCTTCTGACACTCCAGGCACATCCCTGCCTTCGCGGACAGTCCTTTTGGCTCTGGCTGAAGCCCACCCAGTGGTCACATTTGGGCCGGCTGGGCCTTCTTAGTTCAACTGCCAGCACCTTGCTGCCCGGCCTGGGCTGCCCCCACCCCTCCGCTGTGTGCCCCCGTCTGGCTTGGCCTCGTTACCTGTTGGACACGTTGATGATGTCACGAGTGCGCAGGTGCTGCTCCTCCACCTTGCCGGCCAAGTACATGGAAGACATGGCCACCAAGTAAGGGTCATAGGCGTCCAGGTTGATTTCGCCGAAAAACTTATGGTAGATGGTACAAGCGGTGGCAATCGGAATGGACTGCATCCCGAGCTTGATGCCTAGAGAAGGCAAGCAGGCAGGAGCACACGTCAGCTCAGCACCCATCCGCGGGGTTCATCACTCGGGACCAAGAACTCTGAGCCTGGGGGGTAGCGGCCATCAGGTCTCTCCCTTGGCCCCCTGGCTGAGCGGGTCAGAGCCAGGCTTCTCAGACACCACCATGCTAACAGAGCCCAAACCCCAGCAGTCACCCACCCTGCAGCTCGCCTGACCAAAAGCCCACCAAGATGACAGAAGGGAAACGGGGCCTCTGAGCCACCAGGACAGAGGTCCCCAAGTCCTGCCATTAAAGCAAAAGAACATACTCAGTAGCACCTTCCCATTCCACGGGTTAGAAACAGCGAGGAAAGCAAGCGGGGGTGACTGCTACAAGGAACCAGGGCCACAACAGGAAAAAGCAACCCCGACGGCCACGGCCCGGCACCCGGGTAGACCAACAACCTGGAAGGCGAACTGAATGCGAAACACAGAGCAGGATGGAGGGGTCTGTGTTGTTTCAGGCTTTTTATTTTGAAATACTTTCACCTCATGGGACAAGTTCACCATGACCGGAGTGAAAAAGAGAAGCAGCTTCTAGAACATTCAAAAGACTGAGCGAAGAAGGTGGAAAACTACCAACAGTCATTCCTTAAGATTACCTAAGAAGCTGTGGATTCCTTAAGATTACCTAAGATTCCTTAAGATTACCTAAAATTACCTAAGCTGTAACAAACTATGTAAACCCAGTGACTTAAAACAATGCAAATTTCTTCTCTTCCACTTGTAGAGGTCAGAAGTCTGCAGTGAGTCTTAGGGGGCAAAAATCAAGGTAGGCGCAGGCCTGGAGGCTGCAGGGGAGAAGCCCTTTCCCTGCCTCTTCCAGCTTCTAGTGGTGCCAGCATTCCTTGGCTTGTGGCCCCTTCCTCCATCTTCAAAGCCAGCAGTGCAGCAGCTTCCCTCATCACAGGGCTTTCTCCTCGGACTTTGAGCTTCCTGCCTCCCTTTTATAAGGACCACTGTGATCACATCAGGCCCACCCAGATAATACAGGAGAACTTCCCCATCTCGAAACCCTTAATCCCACCTGCAAAGTCCCTTTTGCTAGGTGAAGCCACATTCCCAGGTTCCAGTGGCCATATCAGGAGACAGGTGGGGGGCCTTACTCAGCCTGCCACAGAAGGCAAGGGCCTACGCAATACATTTTTAGAAAGGATTCCTTTGAAAGTGCAAACTCAAAGAACTGTCAGCATTTCAAAGGCTGAAGTGTCCTATATGGGAGCCGTCATTCCCAAAGATGCCAGAGAAGGCGCCGCTGCCGCACCTGCACGTCCCAGCCTTGTTTTTCGACAAACCCTTGAAGGGAGGGATTCTTTGCCAGTTGACAGGGAGATGTGGAGCAGGCAGATGACAGCAGATGAAGTGACACTGACATCCTTCCTTAGCCTGCTTGGCAACTCTTCCTGGATACTAAAGTCGATTTAAAAACCACGTGGGGTTAATGGCCCTGCACAGTTTCTCAGACTTTCCATCCACCCTGAATTGGAAGCAGAGTCACCCAACTCCCCGCACACACACACCCCAAAGAGTGCACACAGCCAGATAGTACTGACAGAGAAACGGGGTGTTGGCCTTGGAAGCAGGGGGACACGTTGTGATGTGGTTGCCCTGCCAAAGTTCGGCCACAGGCTGCAACTTGGGTCCTCGGCGTGAGGGGACTTCACATGTGGGCTCCAAAAGGCTCCAGGAGACCCAAGGCCAGAGCGAGACCTCCCAGCTGGGGGGCTGGGGGGCGGCGGCCGGCCCCTCACCACTCCCTCTCTTAGGGCCTGTTTGCCCATCTGTGAAATGGGACTAACAGCACGAACCCGGCAGCTCAGTGCCTGGTACTCAGGACATGGCCGAGGGGCCGGGCGCTTACCCTCCACGGGGGCCGCCGGGCCTCTGCGCGGGTGGATCTGACCCGGAAGGCCCTGCCTCTTCCCCTCGGCGCGGCCGCCGCCTTCTCCGCGTCCTTCCTCCCTCCGGAGGCGGTTCCCTGCAGCGCCCCCAGCTCGGCAGGCCCAGGGCGGGCTGGGGACATACCCCTTTCCCAGGTGAGCGCACAGCTCCGAGCCCCCCGGCTCCCCACCGGCCCGTTCACCAAGGGGGCCAAGCCAGGCCCGCCGGGCCCGCCCTCGTCCCGGCCGCGGGAAGGCGGCGGTTACCTGCCTCCATGATGAACCGCGTCACTCGGAAGTGCACCCGCGCCTCGGGCGCCGGCCGCCCCTCGGTCCCCGGTGCCGCGGGCCCTTCCCCGCAGCCCTCCGGGCGATCGGCCTCCATGAGGCCCCGCCCCGCGGCCCGACGACACCCCGCCGGAGGGAAGGGCACCCCCGGCGAGCCGAAGCCGGCTCCGGGGGTCCGCGCGAGTGGGCGGGCGGGAGCGCGGGAGCGCAGGCGGGGCGAGGCCGCGTGGGCCGGCCCCGCCCCGCCCCCAGGCCCCGCCCCGGCCAACCCCTCCCAGGCTGAGCGCCCCGGCTTCCAGACAGGGGGCGGGCCCGGCCGAGGGCGCAGGCGCAGGCGCAGGCGCCGAGGCCGACACCGCCCCGCGGTTTGCCTGTGTTCGCCCCGCCCCCGGGAGCCGCCGGACCCGCCCCCGGGAGCCCTGGCCCCGCCCCTGGGGGCGCGAAGCGGGTGGAAGCGGCTCTTGGGGGCGACCTCGCCCGGGCCCCGCGAAGTCAGGGGCCGAGGGCCTCCCACCCGGGCACGAAGGCACCCCCAGGCACGCGAGCCACCGGTCCCTGCGGCCCAGCGGAGGGATGGCTCCGGGCTGGTGGCCCAGCGGGGCTTGGGACAGAGAGTTGGCAAGGTCTGGGTTTTCCAGTGAACGCTGATGGCTTTTATGATCAGAAAACGGTTTTGCATCCTTTGCCTCAAGATGAGCGCTTCGGGGAGCTGCGGCCGCATGCCTCCATCTCTGCCTCCGTCTTCACAGGGCCTGCCCCTCTGAGTGTCCTCTCCGTGTCCCTTCCAAGGACACTTGGCATTGGATTAGGGCCCAGCCGGATAATCCAGGGTGATCTCATCTCGAGGTCCTAACGCAATTCCAAATGCCAAGGTCCTTCTCCCCGCACAAGATCACCCCTGCGGGTTCCGGTGTGAGGACGTGGATGTCTAGTTTTGCCCAACACACTAGCCGCCACCCAGGCCTGGTGGGTGCCACCCGTCCACCCACCCCAAAGACAGTGGTCTCCCAGCTCCGTGCGGGTCTGCACACATGCTCTGCCCTGGCCCGGGATCACTCTCCCACGGCCTTCTCCCCCAGCTCACTCTGAGCCTCTGGGCTGAGTATGGGCGTGTGTGCATGTGTGTGCGTGGGTGGGGGAGGACTCGGGGGGACCCCCAAGCCCCTGTGCTGTACGCCCTGAGCATGCTGTCGCCGCTGTCTGTGCCTTTGCCTGACTCCCCCTCTCCACCCCACCCCCATGTGCACACACACGTACACATTGCACATGCCTCCACATGTGCGCAGCCATGTGCACACAAAAACATGCCCACACCCCCCCTACACCTATGTGCACACACCCAAACGCTTGCCTGCACATGCACATCACACGCTCCTCCCTCACAGACACACCCACACAGAGGCACTCACCCCCCACGATCTTCTGAGCAATCTTCTGCTCAGGCATCATCTGTTTAGCATTTAAACAGCGCGGGGTGCTCTCCCCCACTCTTCCCTGGGTCTCTGTGCTGCAGAGGAGCCCAGCAAATGGAAGTGCATGGGATGACACTTCACCGGCCACCAGTCTGAGGCACGAGCCCTGTGGGCCGCAGCCCCCTCCTGCCGCGGGAGCCCTGCAGAGCCGGTCCCAGACAGCGGCCCCTGGGACCAGCCACCTTCCTCCTGGCCGCCGGCACCCTTTTGGTCAGAACCCAAGGCCAGGGGCCCCCTGAGCCCTCACCTGCCTCCCCCTGTCACCATGCCCCAAATGGGGCATCCCCTGCTCTCCCCCCCACCTCCACCCCTGTCTGCAGTGGCTCCACTTGCTGGTCCCCAAGAAGACACCCCATGGTGGTGGGGCGAGTCAGATTGTATATTTGCCAACACTTCCCTATCTCACCCTTGTGTGTGCCCTTCACATTGATGAAATCATGTCCTCTTCGCCTTGGCACAATCGTTGAGTGAGTGAGTGAGTGGGTCAGGAAATAGGACCTTGAAGCTGTCACTCAAAGAGGAGACAGAGAACGAGGGGAGAGGCATTTGGGATGGAGAGGAAAGCCTGGGCAAAGGCAGGTTGGTGGGGAGGCCTGGGGAGGGGCTCTTCGGACAGCAGGGGGCTGTGGATGAGGCACCCCACACTGCCCGGGGCCTCCTTCCCAGCAGCCTTTGCAGTGAACAGAGCCTGCCTCCATTTCGATGTTTGCTGACAGCTTCTCTCACCTCTCCCCCTTCCCCTTCCGCCCACATCTGAACCAGCTGGCAGGAGTTTCAAGCCACGCAAGCCCCTTCAAACGTGCGGGCCCCACCCTTGACCACCATAAAACCCCAAGCCTGTCTCCTTTTCCTGCTCCTGGGTCATTTTTGGGCCTGCTTGGCAAGCCTGCCTTGCTCTCCCCCAGAAAGCCCCATTGTGTACGTAGTAAACCTTTTCACCCTCTTGGTGTGTGGGTTTGTGTGGTGTCGTCGGTCTTGACATCGAAGCTGGATTTGGGGTGGGGGTCCACAACACACTCCCTCCTGCCCCAACACGTTCCTCTCTCGGATGCCAGGACCCCACCCTCCTGGCTCCCCTCCCACCCCACGGCACCCGCCCCCTTCCCGGCCTGGGGCTTCTTTTGAGGGCGAGGAAAATGTTCTGGAATTAGATTGCAGGGATGTTCACACAATTCTGCAAATATGTCGAAAACCATTGAATTGTACGTTGGAAATGGGTGAATTTTATGGAATATGTATTATATCTCAATAAAGTTGTTATTACTCAAAAGATTGCTATGGACAGTTGTGCCAATGGGGACAAAACCTTTCCATGGGGAGAAGGGATTTCTCAAGGAAGAGCCTGGAGACCGGCCAGCAAAGGAAGTTCTTGGGCACGCTGAGGCCCTGCACGGACAGGTGCGGACAAGACACCCAAGGTGCACAGGCTGAGAAGGCATGGGGGCCAAGGGGTGACGCTGTATTGCGGGAAGGCCTGGGGCCTCTGGGTAGAAGGAAGCCCAGGTGGGGAGGACCACTGGGATGGGGGGGTGGGGGGTGCCCTCAAAGCCCTGAAACAGGGTGGATGATGTCGCTGCAAAACACAAGACCCAGCTGTGCATGGATGGAGGCTCCCCAAGGAGGGAGCTTGGCTGGATCGTTTGAGAAGTGGGCCTTCCTGAGCATGGTGTGATGATGGACTCTCTGATCGTCGGTTCTTCACCCCTGGGGCCTGCTAGCTGGAGCAGGGCTGGTGGGGACAGCTGGACCCAAGTCCGTCTCAAGGCTGGCCCAATGGGCCCCTGAAGCCATCCCATGAGGACTTCCCCAGCTCCCCCAAGCCACGGGCAGAAGCCCCACGGTGGCTCCCAGGCTCATGGAATGAAGGGTCCTACAAGTCCCTGGAGACACCACTCACAGCTGTCAGTCCCACTGTGGTCCCCCAAGTGGAGCAAAACAGGATGGCCCTGGCAAACGATTTTCAGTTCCACTCTAGCAAAGAGAAAATTCCAGAAGCTTCCACCTGCTACAGACACCAACATGGTCCCCCTCCTATCCATCCCCAAGGGTACTTCAGCTCTCCGGCTCCCTGCCACAGTTCTGGCCACAGGGACCATGGTGGCGCTGTCCCCCAGAATATCACACAGGTCCACTATATCTATGAGCAGATGCTGGCCAGGATCTGGTGGCCCGGAGATGCGTGTGACAGAGAGGCTGGGCCACCAACTCTGTGAGCCCGAGCAACAGAAGGTGGTGGTCAGAGAGGGGCACCCATGGAATGGTCAGGAGCTCCAGAGGGCACAGCAAGGTCCAAAGGGTGGGCCCATGTCCTAACCCCGGAACCCAAAGCCTGACTTGGAGAAAGGGTCTTTGCAGATGGAACCAAATTAAGGATCTTGAGATGAAGTCATTCCGGGTTGACTTGCCCTACATCCAATGACAAGTGTCCTTAGAAGAGATGGGGGTGGGCAAGTGAAGACAGAGGTGGAGAGGGGAGTGATGTGGCCACCAGCCAAGGACCACCTGGGACCCCCAGAAGCTGGGAGAGGCCTGGAAGGATCCCCCCACCCCACCCCGTGAGTCCAGAGGGAGGGCGGCCCTGCTGACACCTTGATTTTGAACTTCCGGCCTCCAGAACTGAGATAACATATTTCCGTCATTTTCAGCCGTCCAGTGTGTGGTGGGTCCCGGGACACTAGTGTAGGGTGGTCAGGAAGGGGGTGTCTGGGCCTGCCCCTTGACATCTAATGATGAGCTTGAGACTCTTCGGGGAAGGATAGAAAGCCTGAGAAGGCAGGATCTTGGTCCTGGGCCACTGGGAAATAAAACAAATGAAAAGAACACAGATATTAAGAAACCAGCTCCCAGAGGGTCAGGTGACTGCGCTAATGTCACCCAGCTCCTGGGCCAGTGCTCCCATCTTGTCTCAAATTGGCCCTCATCCCCGTACCTGCAGCCATCCCAGGGGGCCTTCACAGCGCCCTCTCCGGGCTCCTGTTTGGATGGCTGGGGCTGGGAGACAGAACCCCGTCTTTCTCGCCTTCTTTGTGGCTTCCCCGCCCCGGGATCTTTGGCCATGGGGCCAGAGCAAGCCGAAACTCTCGCTTAGGTGCCTGCTGTCATTTGACTGTCACTAAAGTTCAAAGTCTGGAGGGAGAATGTGATCGGACAAGCCTGTGTCCCCCTGAGACAGGAAGCTGCCCTGGGTCAAATCAGTGGCGACAGGGAGGGCCCATTCCATGGTTTAAAGAATAAGTGGGGTTCCGACTACCTTGAAACTCATCTTGCAGCTGCAGGACTGCAGAGGAAAATAACACAGAATGCTGGAGAAAAAGGAGAGAGGACAACTTCAGACCTGAACTATTCTAAATATCAATCTCACCCTCAACCTCTCAGCCTCCCCCTTCTCTCTCCCTCTCACCCCAGCTACCCTACCCGGGCGCCTAAGAAGCTCCTAACCAGGCAGGTCCTTATCTCCCTCCCCGTGGGGTCCCAGCCCTGACAGCCTCCAGGGGCCTAATTATCACATGGGGCACATTCCCAACCAAGTGGTCCTAATCCCAACCTCAGTAAATCCCTCACCCCTCCTAGTGATCAACCCCCCTTACTACCTTCCAGGGCTTTTCCTCCAACCCACTACCAGCCCTTAAAAGGTCACCTGGCTAGAGGGAAATATCTGAAGCTGTCGAACTGCAACCCAGTGACCTTGATTCTTGAAGACGATTGTATAACTATGTAGCTTGCACAGTGTGACTGGGTGATTGTGAAAACCTTGTGGCTCGCGCTCCCTTTATCCAGGTTATGGACAGATGAGTGGAAAAATTAGGACAAAAATTAGATGAAAAATAGGGTGGGATAGAGGGGATGGAAAGATTTAGGTGTTCTTTTTTGCTTTTATATTTATTTTGGAGTAAGGAAAAGGTTCAAAAATTGATTCCGGTGATGAACACACAAATGTATGATGGTGCTGTGAATAATTGATTGTACACTGTGGATGACTGTAGGGTGTGTGAATATATCTCAGTAAAACTGTATTTTAAAAAGTAAATGAACAATGGGGGGAGGGGGGAATGGGATATTTTGGATGTTCTTTTTTATTTTAATTTTTATTGTATTTTTTGGATAATGGAAATGTTCAAAGATTGATTTGGTAATGAATGCACGATATGACGATAGTGTGAACAATTGATTGTACACTTTGAATGACTGATGTGAATATATGTCAATAAAATTGCATTAAAAAAAAAAAAAAAAAGAATAAGTGGGGCATGGGCAGGGGAGATTCCCGTGGAAGGGAGCATGGGGAGGGAGGAAAGCAGGGACACCCATGTGGCAGGGACACCCCGAGGGCATAGGGGTCAGCCCATCGCCTCAGGCGTCACGCTCTGCGTAGCACCAGCACCCCACCCCATCCCGCCCCAATATACTGAGGAAGGGACTCAGGGAAAAGGATGGGGCTGTTTCTTCACAGGTCACGGAAGCCGGATCCTCAGCTCTCCTGGCAAACAGTAGAGAAGATCTAAATTAATCGATCAAGAAATAGCTGTGGAAGCACATCATCTAGGTATGAGGGGGAACGGCTGCAAGAGTGACAGTATCGGGGTGCACCCGTGGCAGTGGTCAAATCCCAGCAGTTTCATGCCGTGGGGCCCGTGGGTGGCCTCTGGAGCCCGGGATGGGGTAGAACGGGGCTGGCGGGGGCTGCACATTGGAAGCTGTGGGAGCCCTGGACCCAGGACCTTCCCCAAGTCCTTGAAGACTGCACACAGCGGCTTGATTGACCTAGGACAGTTAAGGTTTGACCTACTGTCCTTGTAAAATCAGCCTCTGGTGCTAAATGTAATCCATAGCTTGTTCCCTCCTGAGACTCCCTGAGGTACTATTATCTACAAGATAATCTATAATACTCCCCTCTTCCCTGTTGTTTACAATCGATCCCTCCCTACATCACAAGACTCCTACTCCTCTTATACCCATTTGAATGTCTTTGTCCTAACCCTTATAAGCCACTCCCTGGCACCCCCTGCTTTTGCAGAGTATCTTCACGTTGAGCTCTGAACCCGCCGCCATTCAGAGCAGCTCCTGAATGCAGGGTAAGTGGCTCGACTTCCCCGCCCTGTAGGTAAGCCCCATAATAAAAGTCATGTCTCAGAACATGTCTGGTGCTTTCTTTAGTCCTGTGGCTACAAAAGCCCTCTTGGGCCATGACAGAAGCCAGTCTTGCTGCCTGGTGCGGTCTCTGTAACTTCCTTCCGGAACTTTTCCGCAACGTTCCTTCTGTCTAGAATGTTCTCCCCACTCTGCCTCAGCTGGGTAACTTGCCCTTTAGGTCTCCTCTCACTTGCTCAGGCAAGCCCTCCCTGACCACCCTCAAGCACCCACCCTCCAGTGTCAGTCAGGCCCTTGCCACTATCTAAGAAAGCTCTTTGGGATTTTCTGCTTCATGACTGCCTCCTCCCCACCCTACCCCAACCGTAAGCTCCCCAAAGGCAGGACGTGTGTGCCACACGGTCTCTGTGTCTCCGTCCTTCTCCACCCTGCTCTGTGATCCCAGAGGCTGACCTCTGACCTCAGCCGGGCTCCCTTCCGTTGGGAGATGGGAGGGCAGGAGGAGAGGGAGTGGCTTTTTCCCTAGTGCCCTGGGCCTCCCGCTCAGTGCCAGCCGTCACTGGGGTCTCTCCTTTCCCTGACGGGGTCCCTCAGCCCTTTCATACCCTCCTAAAGGGCCCCACCAATAACTCTCCCCAGCTTGCCCCTTGGCAGGCACTGTCTGTTTCCCACTGCTATCTTTGCTGTCATGCCACCATGTCCCCAGCCCAGTATCTGGCTCACAGAGAAGTGCTCAACAAATATTTCTGGAAGGAATGAGTGGTCCAAAGGAGACAGGGAAGCTGGCCGTGGAGGCATCTGAAACCAAGGCGGGATGTGGTGTGAGACACATCTCAGAGTAACCCCTCTCCGGGCTGTGTGGCAATGGATGGGAGGGGACGCAGGGCCTGGGACTTGCCTAAAAACAAACGGCCCATATGGGTCACTGTTGAAGCTGAAGGATGGCCAGATGGAGCTTCAGGGTGCTTTTCTCTCTCTGATTTTATAAACGATGCTTGAAAATCTCCAAAATAAAAAAAGTTGGGAATAACAATTTAATCAAAGGATTGTAGGGAGCCAGAATGGCAACTGGTGAGGGGGGACTGGAGGAGGCAGGGGGAGGTTGGCGAGGACACAGTGAAGAGGGGCGCTCGTTTTCTATTGATGCTATAACAAATGACCAGCATCAAACACCCATTGGTTATCTCACAGATTCTGTAGGTCACAAGTCTGGGCACAGCGTGGCTCAGCTTGGTCTGCAGCTCAGGATCTCCCAAGGCTGAATCAAGGTGTCAGCTGCATAAAAACCACATGACTGTCTCCATAGGCACAGAAAAGGCATCCAACAAAATCCAAGCCCCTTTCATGATGTAATCACTCAACAAACTAGGAACAGAAGGAACTTTCCTCCACCTGATAAAGGGCATCTAGGAAAAACCCACAGCAAACATCACATTCAGTGATGAAAGGCTGAGAGCTTTCTCCTTAAAACCAGGAACAAGACTAGAGAATCCACTCTTGCCACTTCTATTCAACATCATACTGGAGGTTCTAGGCAAGGCGATTAAGCAAAAGAAAGAGAGAAAGAGAGAAGGAAGGAAAGAAGGAAGGAAGGAAGGGAGGGAGGAAGGGAGGAAAGAAGGAAGGAAGGAAGGAAGGAAGGAAGGGAGGAAAGAAGGAAGGAAGGAAGGAAGGAAGGGAGGAGGGAGGGAAAGAAAGGGCATCTCAACTGTGAAGGAAGAAATAAAACTATCTCTATGCACAGATGATTTGATCTCATATGTAGAAAATATTAAGTAATCCACTAAAAACTATTAGAATTAATAAATGAGTTCAACAGGGTTGCAGAATACAAGAGCAATATACAAAAATCAATTGTTGTATCTCCATACACTGGCAATGAACAATCCAATAATTAAATTAAGAAGATAATTTCATTTACAATCACATTGAAAAGAATAAATTACTTGGGGATTAGTTTTTTTAAAAGTCCAAGACTTGTACCCTGAAAGCCACAAAACATCATTGAAAGAAATTATAGAATGCTTAAATAAATGGAAAGATGTCCCGTGTTCATGGATTGAAAGAGTTAAGATTGTTAAGATGGCAATACTCTCTGAACCAATCAACAGAATCAATACATCCCTATCCGTATCCCAGGTGGCTTGATTGCAGAGATTGACAAGCTGATCCTAAAAATGAGATGGAATTGCAGGGGACTCAGAATAGCCAAAACAACCTTGTTAAAGAACAAAGTTGGAGAATTCACATTTCTTGATTTCAAAACTTACCACAAAACTATAGTAATCAAAATGGTGTGGTACTGGCAGGAGGATAGACATATAGATCAATGGAATAGAATTGGGAGTCCAGAAATCAACCCATACATTGTGGTCGATTTAATTTCAACCCATTGAGGGTGCCAAGACCATTCAATGAGGAAAGAATAGTATCTTCAACGAATGGCACCAGGACAACTGGAGAGCCACATGCGAAAGAATGAGGTTGAACCCCTATCTCACACCACATACAAAAATTAACTCAAAACAAATGAATGACCTAAATGTAAGACCTAAAACTATAAAACTCTTAGAAGAAAACATAGGAGTGAATCTTCATGACTTTAGATTTGGTAACGGATTCTTAGGTATGAGAACAAAAGCACAAGCAACAAAAGAAGAAATAGATAAATTGGACTTCGTCAAAAGCATACACCATGCTAACAGTAATCAAAATGATGCTTGAGTGGCTACATTAATATTTGACAAATTAGATTTCAAAACAAAGGTACTACCAACGATAAAGAGAGTCATTTCATAGTGATAAAAGGGGCCAATCATTGAGATGATATTAAAATCCAAATTTTTATTCACTTAATAACAGTACTTCAAAACACATGAAGCAAAAACTGTCAGAACTGCAAGGAGAAATGGACCAATCCAAAATAATAGCCAGAAATGTCAATTTTTGATGGAACATATTCAGATGACAGAATGCGTCAACTGAAAATCAGTAAGGATATAGGAGATCAAGTTTTCCATTGCTGCTGTAACAAATTACCACAAATGGAGTGGCTTAAAAAATGCAAATTTATTACCTCACAATTTGGGAAGTCAGAAGTCCTAAAATCAAGGTGTTGACAGGACTGCCTTCCTTCTGAAGGCTCCAGAAAAGTATCCGCTTCCTTGTCTAGAAGCTACCTGGGTTCCTTTGCTCATGACCTTTTCCTTCATCTTAAAAGCCAACAATATAGTATCTTCAAATCCTTCTCTCTCTCTCTCTCTCTCTCTCTCTCTCTCAACTCTGCATCCATTGTCACATCCCCTTCTCTGATCCTGAGTCTGACACTCCTGCCTTCCTTTTATAAGGACACTTGGACCAACCTGGATAATCCAGGATAATTGTCCCATCTCAAGACCCTTAATTTAATCATATCTGCAAAGTCCCTTTTGCCATGTAAAGTAATATATTCATAGGTTTCTGGGATTAGGACCTGAACAACCTTGAGGGACCATTATTCTACTTACCACAGAAGACGTGAACAACACTATCAATCCACTTGACCCAACTGACACTCCACTAAACGGACATTCTTTTCAAGTGCATGTAGAATGTTTACCAAGACAGACCATATCTAGGCCATAAAAAAAACTCATTAAATTTAAAAGGATTAAACCAGACAAAGTATGTTCTCTGACCACAGTGGAATTAAATTAGAAATCTGTAACAGAAGGGTCTCTGGAAAATGCCCAAATATTTGGAGACCATATAACCCACTTTTAAATAACCCGTGTATCAGAGAAATCAAAATAGAAATTAGAAATATTTTTGAAACTGAATGAAAATGAAAACTCAATAAATCAAAATTTGTGGGATATAGATAAAGCAGAACTTAGAGGGAAATGTACAAAACTAAATGTCTACCTTAGAAAAGAAGGGTCTCAAATCGATACCATCAGCATAAGAAACCAATTAATGGGCATTGATGCAAAACCTACAAATATCATCATACTTGATGCTGAAGAAATGAATGTTTTCTCCCAATCTAGGCAATGATTTCTGCTCTCACCACTTCTAATCAACACTGTACTGGAGGTTCTAGCCAGTACAATAGGGCAGGAAAAAGAAGTAAAAGGCACCAATATTGAAAAGGAAGAAGCGAAATTGGCATCCAAAAAGCTTCTTAAACTAATAAGTGAGTTTAGCAAGGTTGCAGGATATAAGATCAATATGCAAAAGTCAACTATATTTCTAAACACTGGCAATGAACCAACGGAAACTGGAAGTTTAAACAAATACCACTTACAATAGCATATAGAATATGAAATACTTAGGGATAAATTTCAAAAATGATTGGCAGGATATGCCCTTTTAAAATCATTGAGGGAAATTAAAGGAGACCTAAATAAATGGAGAGATATAACACATTTATGGACAGAAGGACTCAATATTGTTAAGGAGCCGATTCTTCCAAAATTGACTTACAGATTCAATACAATACCAACCCAAATCCCGAGAGGCTTTTCTTTGATATAAAAGCAGACAAATAGATCAATGAAACAGAATACAGAGCCTAGAAATATACCCAAACAAAAGTGCAAACGCAAACGTGCAAAAACAATTCAGTGAGGAAAGGACAGTTTTTTCCAACAAATGGTGCTAGAATAATTGGACATCCACATGCAGAAAATGAACTTCAATCCATATCTCTCCCCATACATACACAAAAATTAACTGAAAACAGATCATAGGCCTACATGTGAAACCTAAATTTCTAGAAGAAAATTCAGGAGGAAATCTTCATGACCTTGAGTTAGACAAAGATTTCTTAGAAATGACACCAAAAGCACAATCCATAAATGAAAAAAGTTGGTAAGTTAAGAAATTAAGAGCTCCTGCTCTTCAAAAGTCATTGCTAAGAGAACGAAAAGACAAGCCTCAGACTGGAAGAAAACATCTGCAAAGCACATATCTGATAAAGGACTCGAATCTAGAATCTATATTTAAAAACAACTCTAGAAACTCTCCAAGAAGTCTCCATGTCTGTACTTTAAGAGCTTATCAACTTGAGTTCCTGTCAAAGACTCCCTTCCGCTCCCAGTGCCTTTTTGTTCAGCCTGAGTGAGGGTACATCCACCAAGAAGATGCTACCACCTCAACTCCAGCCAGAGCCTGGGCCTAGGAGGGCGATCTGAAGAAAGAGCACCTCCCGAGCCAATGGACTGGGCCCCGTGAAACGGTGTTGACCTCCTCTTGCGGTACTTGCCTCTCATCAGCCAGACACCATGGCCAACCCTCTGCAGCCAAGCGGAACACACCACCACATGAGGTGAGCCTCACTCTTTGGCAATCCACAGATGCCTCTTGAGACCCCAACAGACTGGTGGGAAAGTACAGCGGGGCAGCAGCTATGGAAAACCGTGTGGCTGTTTCTCAAAAAGTTACCAAATATTCAAGATCGAGTCACCATATGCCCCAACACTTCCACTCCTAGGTATATACTAAAAGAACCGAAAAGATGTGTCCATGCAAAAATGTTTACGGTAGCATTATTCACCTTAGCCAAAAGGTGGACCCAATCCAAATGTCCATCAATGGATAAATGGATGAACAAAATGTAGTTTATCCAGACAATGGAACGTCATTCGGCCGTAAAGAGGGATGAAGTACTGGTACGTGCTACAACGTGGATGAACCTTGAAAACATCATGCTGAGTGAAAGTCAGACACAAAAGGCCACATATTGTGATTCTGCTTCTCCAGAAAGTTGATCAGTGGTTATTAGGGGCTGGGAGGGCGAGAGAGAATGGGAGAGGTCACTGCTAAGGGGTCCAGAAGTTCTTTTGGGGCTGATGAAAATGTTCTGATTATGGTAAAGGTTGCACAACTCCAAACCATTGAATTATACCCTTGAAATGGGTGAATTGTATGGTGTGTGAATTATATTGCGATAAAGCTGTTATTTTAAAAAAGCAAACCCAAAAGCCAGAAGGGAACCCCTAATTTTTTTTTACCACCCTGGCGTAACTCTGGCCTAGAAGGTAAAAGGAGGTGACCCTGAGTGAAGACCCAGGACAATGACCTCAGGGGGGTGGGGACGGACTGGAAAACCTCTGGTCCCTGCTTGCAGCTGTCACCTGCTGCTCTCCCAGGAAGGCCCTATTTCCATGTTTCTCCGTGGGTCTCACTCTCTTGAGGTCCTCTGTGGCCTCACAAGCAAAGACAAACAGATGCAGAGTCTGTCCATCCACAGAGGGGTGAATGAGAAGGAACTCAACCCCCTGAAATCCGCTACCACCATGAGATCCCACTACCCACCTATCGGAATAGCTAAAATGAAAAGTAGTGACAATGCTGAGTGCTGGCGTGAACATTCAACTCAAAGTTCCTTCAATGAGTGGATGGCTAGACAAACAGCAGTGCAGCCACACCCTGGTATACGGCACGACCAGAAAAGGAATGCAACGATTTGGATGGATCTTGAGGGAACGATGCTGTGGGGGGGGGGGGGGGGGGGGGGAGCCAATCTCAAAAGGTCACCTGGTGCGTAAGTCCATTGATATAACATTCTTGAAATGACGAAATTAGAACGGGAGAGTAGATTGGTGGTTGCCAGGGGTTAGTGAGGGAGGTGGCTGGGATGATAAAGAGGTAGCACGAGTGAGGGATTGTTGTGCTGTTGGAACATTCTGGGTCTTGATCGTGGTGGCAGCTATGCACATCTATGCGTGAGACAAGACTACGCACACACACATGAATGCGTGTAAAACTGTGGCTTGCACCAATGCTCTGCTTTTAGGAGCTCCTGTGATAATTCCATCGGGCCACCGGGGTATCCAACATAATCTCCCCATCTTAAGGTCAATCGATCAGAGAACTTAATTCCATTGGCAAAGCCCCCTTTGCATGGAAGGGAATGGATTCACCAGGGGGCAGAGGTCATGGGGGCTGAAATGCTGCCTCCTACAAGTGGGTTGATTTGAGCTCTATTCAGAGGGTCAAATCCCCGGGATGGGTGATGAGCTCAATGTTGGGGAGCAGGAACAGGGGGCATCAGGGAGTTCTCCCAAGTTTGGGGTGTTCCCAAGATGGGGACCAGGTCTGGGTAGGGGAAGATGATGAGTTGAACCCGTGGTGTTTGGGAAGCCACTGTCCAGCAAGGGGGTGGACATCAAGCGAAGCTGTGAGTGGAGCTGAGGGTGCCCACCTGCCTCCTTGTCTTTATCCTTCATCTCCAAAGACCCCCTCACCTAAGTCGCCCTGGGAGAATCCCAGTGAGTCTGTGGGCGCAGCCTGCACCCCAGAGCCCTGTGCGCTGGCCGATGCTGGCCACTAGGGGGCAGAGTCGTCTACACCAAAAGCCACCCAGTTGAATGTGCGTGTGCGTGTTCATGTGCGTGTGTGGACACGCGCGCGTGGGGGTTGAGGCACTGTGCTGACTCACAGGAACGTGGCCCAGCTCCGTGGCTCAGAGCCTCTCGCGGGGAGCCCTGAGCACCCCCTCTTGCAAGAGTGTGTCCTTTCTTCTGCAATCGGAGAAGCAGAATGGGGAGGACACACAAAGAGGGGTTCCTTACCGAGCCCTGGCCTGTCACCCTCGGAGCACCCATCTTGCCCTGTTCTGGCTAAAGAGCTTGAATCTGGTGGCAACGCAAACCTAAACAGGTGAGCAGACTTTGGAGGTTGAGGCCAGGAGTTGAATCTTCTGCCGAGAAGGGGCGAGGGGAATGGGGGGAAGAGAAAAGGGGTGCAGGTCAGTTATGCACACACCCTCACCCCAACCTCAGACCCAGCATCCTCAACACTGACTCTCCAGAATTGAAAGTCACAGCAAAATACAGAACCAATGAATAATTGGGCTTGAGTCCCAGAAATAGGCTGCCCTCTCTAAGGGGTGACGGGAATACCCTCCCCGCTTCCCGTTGCCATGGTTTCCACTCAATCACCAGGCATCGGGAGCCGTGGCGGCCGTTTCCCGCAACAGGGTGCTGGGGCTGGCTGGTTGCGCAGTGGGTGGGGGCCCCAAAGCGAAAGGAGTCTGAAAAACCCCGGTTCCAGAAATTCCTCAGACCAGAGGAACCCAGTGAGAGGGGGAGCTGGAGGGGTGACTTGGGGGCTCCAGGGCCTGCCCAGCAAAGCAGATCCTGAGGTTCAGGCCTTTTACACCCTCACCTTTGGGTGCCGTGAAAATTGCTCAGAGGTCTGAGCTCCAAGCTCCGCACCCCGGGCTGCAGCCCTCATTGCCGGCCCCAGGCACAGCCCTGATGGGCTTGGGGACCCCAGGAGGTCCCCCCCACCCCCATTCCACCACCCGTGAACTCTTCTGCTCCTTTTCCATGATGAAAATTCAGCCCAGACTTCCAGCCCAGGGCTGGAATGGACCGGAATGGGGAGAGGGGTGCTCTGATCCCCTCCCTCCACTTTTCCACCCTCTCCCTCCTCGGGCTGGGGCTAGCAGGGTCAGACTTGTGCCCCCAGCTCCCAGCTTTGCCTGGGTTTGCGGACGTCTGTGGCCTCTGCCAAGGGGATCGCCCCTTTCTTGGGGCAGGCTCAGCACCCTCCTCACCAAGGACCGTCTGGGATTGGGCAGCCCTGTCATCTCTGAAGTCCACCAGGGTCCACAGCCCTGCCCCTCCAGGCCCCCCTCACCCCTGACTTCCCACCCGCTCTGCTTCCCCAGCACACACCTTCAGTCCCTCCCGGCTCAGCTGGCTCAGCCCCTCCAGCAAGCCTCCCACCTCTAGGAGCCCCAAATGCCCAGGGGGCACACCAAGCTCTCCCCATAATGCACTCCCCACACCTCACTCCCCTCTAAGAAGGTGGCCCAGAGCAGGACAGAGAGAGCAAGAGATCCTTCCCCCCCTTCTCCCACAGCAACGCTCTGTGAGGGGGTGAGGGACAGTCGGGAGGAGGGAGCAAGGGAGGATGCATCCCGGGGACCCAGCTTCCGAGCTGGGGGCAGCAGGACGACAGGCTGGGACGCACCCTGCAGGCTGAGGAAGGGGCAGGAGCAAGTCACAGAGAGGCAGCTGGTCCTATCACAAGGAGTAAGGTGCTGCCAAGAGGGAGGATACCCACGGGACCTGGCCTGGGCCTTCCTCTCCAACCTCCTCTTCTTCTGTGGCAGTGGAGAGCCCAGAGGAGGATGTAGCTCTCAGGGCCGGGAGGTGGGGCTGGCAGAGGCAGGGGACGGTGAGAAAGGCTGTGTCAGTGGCATCAGCAGGCCACGCTGATGGGTGGGCTGTAGCAGGGGCGAGAGGAAGCCAGGGGGCTGGGCGAGAGGCCTTGGGGGTAGTGGCAACATGTAGATGCCCCCCATTTTTGCCGGGGGATGGAGAGGACGGTTTCCATATTCAGGTTTCCATATTCAGGCCCCCAGGAAAGACAAGTGACCCCCTAGTCTTCCACTTCAAGGGCACCCCGTGCAGCCCAGCTGGAAGGGGACAACACCAAGCCAAAGGGCACATGGGACAACTCAGGTCCAAGACCCCACAACTTGGTGACGTGTTTCCAGCTGACAACACGCTGGGACAGGGAGCAAACCCGTGACCACGGGCGAGAAGTAGTCCCGGAAAATACAGCACAAAGACGGAAGGGGCTCTGGTGAATTGGTTTCCAACAGCTTAATTTTTTTTTAAATCAGGCAAATTAATCATTAGAGAACTGATTAAGCCAGAGCCAGTGTTGGAATAGAAGGTGAAAATGAGATCCTTAATTTGAATTCCAAATTCGCACTTGGAGGTGACTTGGTAATGAGGCAAGCTGGCTGTGGGTGGCCGGGGCGACCTAACCTTGCTTTCTTCTCTCCTTCAAGGGGGCATGACGACAGCAGCCCGAGAACGTTCCACACGCTCTACAGCAGTGCCGGTCAAGGGCCTTGGCAGAGGGGCTGGGACCATGGGCAGGTGGGATGCATTCGAGGTTTGGGGACAGCTGACGTTGTCCAAGAGGGGCAGAGGTTTCTATTTGGGATGATGGAAATGTTTTGGTATTGGATGGTGTCTGCCAGCTGGGGGGCCAACAGACTGCCAGGATGCCAACGTCCCCCCTCGCCTGGCATCCGGGGGAGTCACCAGGCCTAATGAAGACTTTTGAGGTCCTCAGTCACGACAAGATCGTGGTGCCTCTCCATGCATATCTCAGTGGGACTCTTACTTATTTATTTTTCATTAGAGAAGTTGTGGGTTTGCAGAACAGTCATGCAAAAAATACAGGCTCCCCACATACCACCCTATTATTAACACTTTGCATTGGCGGAGAACATCTGTTACAATTGATGACAGCATATTTTCATAATTGTAGATGAACTACAGTCCGTGGTTTAACTCTTAACACTGTTTGTGTTGTGCAGTTCCATGGATTTAAAAAAATATATTGTGGCACCATATATACAACCTCAAATTTCCCCCTTTTAAGGACATGCAGATACATAATTCGCTGCTGTTAATGACATTCACTAACATTGCAGCCACCACCACTATCCAATACCAAAACATTTCCATCGTCCCAAATAGAAACTCTGCTAATTTTAAGCCTTAACTACCCACCCCCTACCCCCAACACAGCCACTGGTAACCTGTATTCTAGATTCTGACTCTATGCGTTTGCATATTCTAATTGTTTCGTATCAGTGAGATCATACAATATTTGTCCTTTTGTGTCTGGCTTATTTCACTCAATATGATGTTTTCAGGGTTCATCCATGTTGTCTCATGCATCAGACTTCATTCCTTCTTACAGTCGAATAATATTCCATCGTATGTATATACCCCATTTTGTTTATCCATGCATCGGTGGATTGACACTTGGGTTGCTTCCATCTTTTGGCAATTTTGAATGATGCTGCTATGAACATTGGTGTGCAAATATCTGATCAAGTCCCTGTTTTCAAGTCTTTTGTGTATATACCTAGCAGTGGGTTTGCCGGGTCATATGGTAGTTGTATACTTACCTTTCTGACTCTATGCGTTTGCATATTCTAATTGTTTTCAAACTGTCTTCCACAGCGGCTGCACCATTTTACATTCCCACCAGCAGTGAATGAGTGTCCCTATTTCTCCACATCCCTGCCAACTCTTGTAACTTTCCATTTATTTTCAGTAGTAGCCACTCTAGTGGGTGTAAAATGGTATCTCATTGTGGTTTTGATTTGCATTTCCCTGAAGGCTAACGATGTTGAGAATTTTTTTTCATGTGCTTCTGGCCATTTGTATATCTTTGGAGAGATGTTTCTTCAAAGTTTTTTTCCCTTTTTTAAATTGGGTTGTTTGTCTTTTTGTGGTTGAGTTAAAGGATTTCTTTATATATTCTGGGCATTATCGGATATGTGGTTTCTAAATATTTTCTCCCATTGTATAGACTGTCATTTTACTTTCATGATAAATCCTTTGAGGCACAAAAGTTTTTAATTTTGATGAGGTCCCATTTATCTAATTTTTCTTTTGTTGCTTGCTCTTTGGGTGTCAAGTCTAAGAAACCATTGCCTAACACAGATGCTGAAGATGATTCCATATGTTTCCTTCTAGGAGTTTCACACCTATGGATCTTCTATTTAGGTGTTTGATACATTTTGAGTTGGTTTTTGTATCTAGGGTGACTTTGAGTCCTTGGTCTCTACGTCTGTCCTGGTGCCAGTACCATGCTGTTTTGATACTGTGGCCTTATAATAAGTTTTAAGATCAGGAAGTGTGAGTCTTTCAACATCATTCTTTTTCAAGATGACTTTCACTATTTGGGGTCCCTTACACTTCCATATAAATTTGATGATTGGCTTTTCCATTTATGCAAAGAAGGTTGTTGGAATTTTGATTGGGATTGCATTGACTCTATAAACCGCTTTGGGTAAGGTTGACATCTTAATGATATTTGGTCTTCCAATCTATGAATGTAGACTGTCCTTCCATTTTTTGTCTTCTTTGATTGCTTTTAACAATGTTTTTAGTTTTCCATGTACAAATCTTTTACATCCTTGATTAGTATTTGATTTGATTCTTTTAGTTGCTATTGTAAATGGAATTTTTTCTTGATTTCTTCTTCCAATTGTTCATTACTAGTGTATAGGAACCCTACCGATCTTGGTGTGTTGATCTTGTACCCCACCACTCTGCTGAATTCATTTATTAGCTCTATTGTGGGGTTTTCAGGATTTTCTGTATATTATATCATGTCATCTGCAAATAGGGAACGTTTTACTTCTTCCTTTCCAACTTGGATGCCTTTTATTTATTTTTCTTGTCTAATTGCTCTGGCTAGAACTTCCAGTACAGTGTTGAATAACAGTGGTGACAGTCGGCATCCTTGTCTCACTCCTAAAAAGCTTTCAGTCTTTCACCGTTAAGTAGGATGTTAGCTGTGGGTTGTTCATATATGCATTTAATCATGTTGAGGAAATTTCCTTCTATTCCTAGTTTTCTAAGTGTTTTTATCAAAAAGGGGTGCTGGCTTTTGGATAACCAATTGTCCCAGCATGATTTATTGAAAAAAAAATAGATCCTATCTCCACTGACCCGTCTTAGATATGGTACCTTTATAATAATTCTTAAAAGCTGCTAAGACAAGTCCCTCTTTCTTCTTGGCCATTTGCTCTACTATAGAAATTTAAGAACCACCTTGTCAAGTGCCAGTTTTAAAAAAAATGACATCTAGATTGGAATTGCATTGAAGCTAATAAATCAAAATTGGGAAGAATTGGCATGTTCAAAATATTGAGTTTTCTGAGAATTTTGCGTAGAAAAGACGATGGTAGCCACATAAATCTGAAACCCTCAACATGGCTTCCAGGAAAAATCAATTAAAACCGTAAGAACAAATAAAACCACAGAAAACTCATGTCCTCAGCATAAGTAGAAGACAGAGAACATCCAAACTTCAAATTACCTAAAATAAATAAAACCAATAATGACAGGGAGAAATGCTCTGAAATGGAATACAAACAGAAACAAATGAATGAAACCACATAACACAACCACCCTGCAGGGAAAAGACAAAACTAACCCAAGGAACTTTTGAACATGGTGCTTGAATTATATGCCCTCAGGCTAAAGACAAAAAGAACTAAAAACAGAGAACTCTAGTGAGTAGTTTTCTTTTTTGCAGAGACATGAGTTGACAATTTTGAAACTAATTTCTGAGTATTCTAAGACTGAGCAAATACACAAATATATTGTGGATAATGGGAGCCAGGTTTCTCGGTGACAGAGAAAGAAGTTACAAACAAAAAAGTGGAAAGAAGACTAGAATGGACCTGATGGTGTTGAATTAGAATTACAGGGATCAGTATGAGCTCATGGTCTCAGATAGCTAGGTGATGGTAGATGAGATAGATGATAGATACATAGATAGATAGATAGATAGATAGATATAGATAGATAGATTAGATAGAGATAGAGAGCTAGAGAGATATGGATAGATGATATAGATAGATGATTAATAGAAGGTAGAGAGAAAAAAGAAAGAAAAGGAAAGAAAGAAAGAGATACAGGTGTGGGAGTATACATATACGTGTGTGTATATATATACATCTACATATATGCACGAATGTGCATAGATCAATTTCTATTGTCTGTTGATGGACATTTGGGTTGTTTCCACTTTGGGGCTATTGTGAATAGTGCCGCTATGAACATTTGTGAACAAGTTTTTTTGTGAACAAGTATTTTCAATTCTCTTGTGTACATACCTAGGAGTAGAATTGCTGGGTCATATGATAACTCTATGTTTAACTTTTTGAGGAGCTGCCAAAATTTTCCAAAGCGGCTGCACCATTTCATTTGCCCACCAGCAATGTATGAGGATTCCAATTTCTCCATATTCTCACCAACACCTGTTATTATTTTCTTTTTTATTATAGCCATCCTAATGGATGTGAAGTGGTATCTCATTGTGGTTTTGATTTGCATTTTCCAGATGACCAATGATGTTGAGCATCTTTCGTGTGCTTTTCATGGGCCATTTGTGTATCTTTTTTGGAGACATGTCTATTCAAATCCTTTTCCCATTTTTTAATTGGGTCATTTATCATTTTATTCTGGAGTTATAGGGATTCTTTGTATATCCTAGATACAAGTCTCTTAACTGATAGATCATTTGAAATTATTTTATCCCAGTCTGTGGGTTGTCTTTTCTCTCTCTTTATAGTGTCCTTTGATGCACAAAAGTTTTTAATTTTGATAAAGTGCAATTTATCTACTTTATCTCTTGTTGCTCATGCTTTGGGTGTTGTATCTAAGCAACCATCGCCTAATCCAAGGTCATGAAGATTTACACCTGTTTTCTTCTAAGAGTTTTACAGTTTTAGCTCTTATATTTAGGTCGTTGATCCATTTTGAGTTAATTTTGTATATGGTGGGGTCCAACTTCATTCTTTTGCATGTGGGTATTCAGTTCTCTTAGCACCTTGTTGGAGAGACTATTCTTTCCCCCTTTGAATGGGCTTGGCACCTTCTCAAAAATCAATTGCCCCTAGATGTAAGGGTTTATTTCTGGACTTTTGATTTGATTCCACTGATCTATAAGTCTGTCCTTATGCCAATACCACACAGTCTTGATTACTGTAGCTTTGCAGTAAGTTTTGAAATCAGGAAGTGTGAGTCCTCCAACTTCCTTCTTTTTTCAAGATTCCTTTGGCTATTCTGGCTCCCTTGCATTTCCATATGAATTTTACCATCAGTCCGTCAATTTCTGCAAAGAAATCCAGCTGAGATTTTGATAGGGATTGCATTGAAGCTGTAGATCAATTTGGAGAGTATTGCCATCTTAAAAATACCAAGTCTTTTGATCCATGAATATGGAATGTCTTTCCATTTATTTAGATCTTCTCTAATGTCTTTCAACAATATATTTCTGTACAAGCATTGCACTTCTTTTGTTAAGTTTATTCTTAAGTATTGTGTTCTTTTTGATGCTATTGTAAATTGAAATATATTCTTCATTTCATTTTGGATGGTTCCTTGCTAGTGTATAGAATTGCAATTGACTTTTGTATATTAACCTTATATCCTGCACCTTGCTGACTTCATTTATTACTTCTAACAGTGTTTCAGTAGATTCCTTAGGATTTTCTATACCCAAGATTACGTCATCTGTGGATAAAGTTACTTTTACTTCTTCCTATCCAATCTGGATGCCTTTTATTTCTTTTCCTTGCCTAATTACCTGACTAGAATCTCTGGTATAATGTTGAAAAGAAGTGGTGAGAACAGACAACCGTGTCTTACTCCTGATCATAGGAGGAAAGCGGTCAGTTTTTCACTGTTAAGTATGATGTGCACTGTGGGTTTTTCATAGATGCTCTTTATTGAGCTAAAGACATTCTCTTTTAGTTTTTTACACTATTCTTGCAAACTTTCTGTAAATTTGGAATTACATAAAAATAAAAAATTAAAAGGAAAAATACTGCTGTTCCAATCCATGAGCATAGCATATATTACATCGTTTTTAATCTTTTCTTCAATGTCTTTGAAAACTATTATAACCTTTTAAATAATGATCTTGCATATCTTTATTGAATTTATTCCGAGATACTTTGTGTATTTTATGCTATTGTATATGTTATGTTTCTTTTATTTCCAAATTCTCTTTCTGTTGATTTTTTGTATATTGATTTTGTATCTAGAAATCTTGCCACATTTTTTCATTAATTTGAGTAATTTATCTGGAGATTCTTTGTTTTTGGTTTTTGCTTTTTACACAAGCTATCACTTCCTCTGCAAATAATTTCTAAATCTATCTTTCTTTTTTTTTTTTTTTTTAATTGGTCTTGCCTCACTGCACTGGCCAGCAAATCAAATACAATGTCAAATAGAATTGGTGTTAGCCAGAAATCTTATCTTATTCCTGATCTCAAAGGGATAGCTGTCAACATTTAAAAGTGAAGTAATTCTGTTTTCAGCAATTTTACCCTGCTGTCTCGAGGTGTGCATTGTGCCTCATTTATCCTACATGGGGTTTCTAAGTCTTCTTTAATCTGTGGTTTGATGTTTTCTCCAAGTTTTTGGAATGTTTTCAACCATTATGTCTTTTATTATTGCATCTGCCCCATTTTTTTCTTTCCTATGGGTGATTCTGGGACTCCAATTACCCATATGTTAGACCTTGCTGTATCCTCTCTACCTGTTACCCTCTTTAAAAACTTTGTCATTCCTTTATCTCTCCATTCCTTATTCTGGATAGTTTCTTCTGACTTATCTTCCAGTTCACTAACACTCTCTTTAGCTGTGCATGTTCTGCTATTATACCCATCCATTGGGCTCTTAATTTTGGTTACTGTCATTTTCAGTTCTATAATTTTCAAATTTTTATATATATATATATATATATATAGTTCCCAGTTCTCTGCCAAATTTATCAATATTGTGATTTATATCTTGGAACATTGTATACTTAGTTATTTTAAAGCTTGTATCTAATAATTTCAGTATTCAAAGCCATTTTGGATCTGTTTCTAATGTCTATCATTTCTGCTGCTTTTTATTCATGATGCCTTCTAGTTTCAGATGAATAGTTGTTTTTATTGTTTGCTGAACCTTGTAGTTCTGAAATTTTTGGTAGAAATAACTTGAGGGCTAGGATGACCTTATCTTCCTCCAGAGAAGATTCCACTTGGCTTTGCCAGCTTCTGAATGCACGAACAACCCAGGATAACCCTTTCTCCTAGGAAACAGCCCTTTAGGGCTCCAACCAAAATGAAGGCGCTTCACCAGGCCTTGGCTTCCAATGCCCGTCCTTCGAGCCTCGTGTAGCTGTCAACAGCCCTCTTCAACCTCTAACCCACCCATTCTGGCCTGGAAACTCTTCAACCTCTTTTTTACTCTGTTCTCCCTTCAAGAAGATGATTTTCTATTTTTCCAACTTTTCCAGTTGTCCTCATTAGGAGGTAGGCATGAATTAACTAATTCATCATTACCAGAAGTGGAAGTCCTTCGTTGAATTTTTTCCATATAATTAAGGATTTTTTATTGTAGTAAAATACATATAACTTAAAATTGACCATTTAAACCAATTTAAGAATACAATTCGGTGGCATTAAGTACATTCACAATGTTGTATAACCATCCCCACTCTTTCCAGAACTTTTTCATCATCCTGTTTTACTTTCTTAGTCTGCTCAAGCAAATACCATGCAGTGGGTTGGCTTACATAATGGGAATTTGTTAGCACATGGTTTTGAAGCTAAGACAAAGTCCAAATCAAGTCATCATCAAGGCAATGCTTTCTCCAAGAAGACTGTGGCATTCTGGCTGCCTGTGATCTGTGGTCCTGGGCTCCTCTGTCACCTGGCAATGCACATGGTGGCCTTTCCTGCCCTCTCCCTTCTCTTCCGGGTTCCACTGATTTCAGCTTCTGGCTTCCCATGGCTTTCTCTTTTTCTGTCTGAGCTTCATTCTCTTATAAAGGACTCCAGTAATAGAATCAAAACCCATGCTCCCATGGTCTTGATTCTTCTGCTTCTTTTGCTTGAACCTACAGCTTTCGATTTGCTGGGTTTGTTTCTCAGGGACTAGAAGCCTCCAGGTTGTGCCTATGCCAATTGGGCTCTGAGACCCAGTAGGTGAGCAGTCAACTCCAGCTCTCCAGTTCTTCTGGCCTGGCCTGAACAACTAACAGAAACATCAGGAAGGATCAGCCCCATCCCAAGAGCAAGGAGTATCTTCAACAGCGGGCAGGATAATTCCATTCCTCTCCCCCATGGTGTGTGCATCCCCCCTCAGCTTGGGGTGGCCACAGTCGTCCTCATCCTGGATCCCTCAAGATTGAGGAGGGAGTAGAGATAAGGGGGCAGTTAGTGTAGCTATTGTGTTGTGCTGAGTAATTTGTAACATTGCTGTAAAAAAAAAAAATGCTACCATCAATTGTAACAGATGTTCCACACCAATGCAAATTGTAGTTGGTGGCGTGGTGTATCAGAATCCTGTATTTTATGCATGATTTTTCTGTAAACCCATAACTTCTCCAATGAAGAAAAACAAAGGAAAAAGTAAAAGGATTGAGACAATTGGAGAAGTTTGAACACTAACCAGGTATTTGATGAAAAGGAAATTATCATTAATATGTTATGTACTATTATTATGCTATTAAAAAGTCATAAGCTTTATAGGGCTACATGGAAATAGTCACAGAAGAAATGATATGAGAAGGTGGGGAAACAGATGAAAGAAGATTGCCTCTGATGAGTAAGTGCTGAAGCTGGGTGATGGTTACATGGGGGTTCATTGTATTGTTCTCTTTCACTTTGTATATGCTTATTGTCCACATTATGCTATTATTCATAATAAAATGTTCAAATAATGTTTTAAAAGCCTGTGTGGTAGGGATAGGGATACGTATTTTATATGTGAGGGAAGCTGAAGCTCAGAAACATTAAATAACCTGCTCAAGATGCACAGTAGTAAGCTAAGGAGCTAGCATTCCCAACCAAGTATGTCTGACTCTAAAGCCACTGCTCTCTCCATTCCTCTAAGTCTACACTGACCAATACAGTAGCCGCCAGCCACACGTGGCTGTGGAGCACTTGAAATGTGGCAAGTTCAAAATATGCAATAAGTGTAAAATACCCACTGCATTGTCAAGACCAAGAATTTTTTAAAAAAATGCAAAATATCTTGTTACTGATCATTGTTTTACATTGATTACATGTTGAGATGAAAATGATTTGGATATACTGGGTTAAATAAAATACATTGCTATGGTTAAAAAATAAGAAAGACCCATGCTGATTGAAGTGGGTCACACCTTAACTGAAGTAACCTCATCAAAAATCCTGCTGATAATGGGTCATGCCCACAGGAAGGGGTTAAGTTTAAGAACATGTTTTTCTGGGGTAAATACAGCTCCAAACCACCACACCAACCTCATTGACTTTTTTTTTTTTTTAATTCAGTTTTATTGAAATATATTCACAAACCATACAGTCATCCATGGCATACAATCAACTGTTCACAGTATGATCATATAGTTATGCGTTCATCACCACAATCTACCTCCGAACATTTTCCCTACATCAGAAAGAATCAGAACAAGAATAAAAAATAAAAGTGAAAAGAGAACACCCAAACCATCCCCCCATCCCACCCCATTTGTCATTTAGCCCCTACTCCCATTTTTCTACTGATTTTTTTTCAATTTTTTAACTTTGTTTATCAAAAAATTAAAAACAAACAGGCAAACAACAACCAAAAAAACCCCACAACATTTCAAACAAAGCAATGGATTAAGGAAAACAAATAACCTAAATAACTACTTTGCTTCCAATATGTTCCTACCATACCCCAAGAAAATTAATAAACCATGTCCAAACAGAGGAGTAAGAAAAACAAATAATCTAAAATAACTACATTGCTTCCAACATGTTCCTTCCATACCCCAAGAAAATTAACAACCCCTAAGAAAACAAAGGAATAAGAGAAAAAAAAAAACCTAAAATAACTCTATTGCTTCCAACATGATCTTACTATATCCAAGAAAGTTTACAAACCATAATCATAATCATAATCTGTTCTTATTAGATTATCATTCCCCCTCCACTAATTGGTATCTCTAGGTCCCCTACATTCTACAGTGTAAAACATTGTACATTTTTCACAGAATTCACATTAGTGGTAACATACAATATCTCTCTTTTTGTGCCTGGCTTATTTTGCTCAGCATTATGTCTTTTTTTTTTTTTTTTTTTTTTAATCTTCATTTTATTGAGATATATTCACATACCACGCAGTCATACAAAACAAATCGTACTTTCGATTGTTCACAGTACCATTACATAGTTGTACATTCATCACCCAAATCAATCCCTGACACCTTCATTAGCAGACACACAAGAATAACAAGAATAATAATTAGAGTGAAAAAGAGCAATTGAAGTAAAAAAGAACACTGGGTACCTTTGTCTGTTTGTTTCCTTCCCCTATTTTTCTACTCATCCATCCATAAACTAGACAAAGTGGAGTGTGGTCCTTATGGCTTTCCCAATCCCCTTGTCACCCCTCATAAGCTACATTTTTATACAACTGTCTTCGAGATTCATGGGTTCTGGGTTGTAGTTTGATAGTTTCAGGTATCCACCACCAGCTACCCCACTTCTTTAGAACCTAAAAAGGGTTGTCTAAAGTGTGCGTAAGAGTGCCCACCAGAGTGACCTCTCGGCTCCTTTTGGATTCTCTCTGCCACTGAAGCTTATTTCATTTCCTTTCACATCCCCCTTTTGGTCAAGAAGATGTTCTCCGTCCCACGATGCCGGGTCTACATTCCTCCCCGGGAGTCATATTCCACGTTGCCAGGGAGATTCACTCCCCTGGGTGTCTGATCCCACGTAGGGGGGAGGGCAGTGATTTCACCTTTCAAGTTGGCTTAGCTAGAGAGACAGGGCCACATCTGAGCAACAAAGAGGCATTCGGGAGGAGGCTCTTAGGCACAACCATAGGGAGGCCTAGCCTCTCCTTTGCAGCAACCGTCTTCCCAATGGTAAAACCTGTGGTAGAGGGCTCAACCCATCAAACCACCAGTCCCCTATGTCTGTGGTCATGTTAGCAACCATCGAGGTGGGGTAGGCGAATACCCCTGCATTCTCCACAGGCTCCTCAAGGGGGCACTACATCTTTTTTTTTTTTTTAACTTTCCCTTCTTTTTTAAATCAACTGTATGAAAAAAAAAGTTAAAAAGAAAACAAACATACAATAAAAGAACATTTCAAAGAGACCATAACAAGGGAGTAAGAAAAAGACAACTAACCTAAGATAACTGCTTAACTTCCAACATGTTCCTACTTTACCCCAAGAAAGTTACCTAATATAGCAACATTTCTGTGAACTTGCTCCTACTATATCCATCAGAAATTCACAGACCATAGTCATTCCTGGGCATCCCCAGAACGTTAAATAGCTTATCTGTTCTTCTTGGATTATTGTTCCCCCTTCCTTAATTGCTCTCTATTGCTAGTTCCCCTACATTCTACATTATAAACCATTTGTTTTACATTTTTCAAAGTTCACATTAGTGGTAGCATATAATATTTCTCTTTTTGTGCCTGGCTTATTTCGCTTAGCATTATGTCTTCAAGGTTCATCCATGTTGTCATATGTTTCACGAGATCGTTCCTTCTTACTGCTGCGTAGTATTCCATCGTGTGTATATACCACATTTTATTTATCCACTCATCTGTTGAAGGACATTTGGGTTGTTTCCATCTCTTGGCAATTGTGAATAATGCTGCTATGAACATTGGCGTGCAGATATCTGTTCGTGTCACTGCTTTCCGATCTTCCGGGTATATACCGAGAAGTGCAATCGCTGGATCGAATGGTAACTCTATATCTAGTTTTCTAAGGAACTGCCAGACTGACTTCCAGAGTGGCTGAACCATTATACAGTCCCACCAACAGTGAATAAGAGTCCCAATTTCTCCACATCCCCTCCAGCATTTGTAGTTTCCTGTTTGTTTAATGGCAGCCATTCTAACCGGTGTTAGATGGTATCTCATTGTGGTCTTAATTTGCATCTCTCTAATAGCTAGTGAAGCTGAACATTTTTTCATGTGTTTCTTGGCCATTTGTATTTCCTCTTCAGAGAACTGTCTTTTCATATCTTTTGCCCATTTTATAATTGGGCCGACTGTACTATTGTCATTGAGTTGTAGGATTTCTTTATATATGAAAGATATCAGTCTTTTGTCAGATACATGGTTTCCAAAAATTTTTTCCCATTGAGTTGGCTGCCTCTTTACCTTTTTGAGAAATTCCTTTGAGGTGCAGAAACTTCTAAGCTTGAGGAGTTCCCATTTATCTATTTTCTCTTTTGTTGCTTGTGCTTTGGGTGTAAAGTCTAGGAAGTGGCCGCCTAATACAAGGTCTTGAAGATGTTTTCCTACATTATCTTCTAGGAGTTTTATGGTACTTTCTTTTATATTGAGATCTTTGGTCCATTTTGAGTTAATTTTTGTGTAGGGGGTGAGGTAGGGGTCCTCTTTCATTCTTTTGGATATGGATATCCAACTCTCCCAGCCCCATTTGTTGAAAAGACCATTATGACTCAGTTCACTGACTTTGGGGGCCTTATCAAAGATCAGTCGGCCATAGATCTGAGGGTCTATCTCCGAATTCTCAATTCGATTCCATTGATCTATATGTCTATCTTTGTGCCAGTACCATGCTGTTTTGGCAACTGTGGCTTTATAATAAGCTTCAAAGTCAGGGAGTGTAAGTCCTCCCACTTCGTTTTTCTTTTTTAGAGTGTCTTTAGCAATTCGAGGTATCTTCCCTTTCCAAATAAATTTAATAACTAGCTTTTCCAAGTCTGCAAAGTAGGTTGTTGGAATTTTGATTGGGATTGCATTGAATCTGTAGATGAGTTTGGGTAGAATTGACATCTTAATGACATTTAGTCTTCCTATCCATGAACATGGAATATTTTCCATCTTTTAAGGTCCCCTTCTATTTCTTTTAGTAGAGTTATGTAGTTTTCTTTGTATAGGTCTTTTACATCTTTGGTTAAGTTGATTCCTAGGTACTTGATTTTTTTAGTTGCTATTGAAAATGGTATCTTTTTCCTGAGTGTCTCTTCAGTTTGTTCATTTCTAGCATATAGAAACATTACGGACTTATGTGCATTAACCTTGTATCCCGCTACTTTGCTAAATTTGTTTATTAGCTCTAGTAGCCGTATCGTTGATTTCTCAGGGTTTTCTAGATATAAGATCATATCATCTGCAAACAATGACAGTTTGACTTCTTCTTTTCCAATTTGGATGCCTTTTATTTCTTTGTCTTGCCGGATTGCCCTGGCTAGCACTTCCAGCACAATGTTGAATAACAGTGGTGACAGCGGGCATCCTTGTCTTGTTCCTGATCTTAGAGGGAAGGCTTTCAGTCTCTCACCATTGAGTACTATGCTGGCTGTGGGTTTTTCATATATGCTCTTTATCATGTTGAGGAAGTTTCCTTCAATTCCTACCTTTTGAAGTGCTTTTATCAAAAACGGATGTTGGATTTTGTCAAATGCTTTTTCAGCATCTATTGAGATGATCAATTGATTTTTCCCTTTTGACTTGTTAATGTGTTGTAATACATTGATTGATTTTCTTATGTTGAACCATCCTTGCATGCCTGGAATAAACCCCACTTGGTCATGGTGTATGATTTTTTTAATGTGTCTTTGGATTCGATTTGCAAGTATTTTGTTGAGTATTTTTGCATCTATATTCATTAGGGAGATTGGCCAGTAGTTTTCCTTTTTTGTAACATCTTTGCCTGGTTTTGGTATTAGATTGATGTTAGCTTCATAAAATGAGTTAGGTAGTGTTCCATTTTCTTCAATGTTTTGAAAGAGTTTGAGTAAGATTGGTGTCAGTTCTTTCTGGAAAGTTTGGTAGAATTCCCCTGTGAAGCCATCTGGCCCTGGGCATTTATTTGTGGGAAGATTTTTGATGACTGATTGGATCTCTTTGCTTGTGATCGGTTGGTTGAGGTCTTCTATTTCTTCTCTGGTCAGTCTAGGTTGTTCATATGTTTCCAGGAAGTTGTCCATTTCCTCTACATTATCCAGTTTGTTGCCATACAGTTGTTCATAGTATCCTCTTATAATTTTTTTAATTTCTTCAGGATCTGCAGTTATGTCACCTTTTTCATTCATTATTTTGTTTATATGGGTCTTCTCTCTTTTTGATTTTGTCAGTCTAGCTAGGGGCTTGTCAATCTTGTTGATCTTCTCAAAGAACCAACTTTTGGTGATATTTATCCTCTCTATTGTTTTTTTGTTCTCTATGTCATTTATTTCTGCTTTAATCCTTGTTATTTCTTTTCTTGTACTTGGTTTAGGATTGGTTTGCTGTTCATTCTCTAGCTTCTTCAGTTGATCCATTAGTTCTTTGATTTTGGCTCTTTCTTCCTTTTTAATATATGCGTTTAGTGCTATAAATTTCCCCCTCAGCACTGCTTTTGCTGCATCCCATAGGTTTTGGTATGTTGTGTTCTCATTTTCATTCGTCTCTATATATTTAGCAATTTCTCTTGCTATTTCTTCTTTAACCCACTGATTGTTTAGGAGTGTGTTGTTTAACCTCCAGGTATTTGTGAATTTTCTAAGTCTCTGATGGTTATTGACTTCTAATTGTATTCCATTGTGGTCAGAGAATGTGCTTTGAATAATTTCAATCTTTTTAAATTTATTGAGGCTTGTTTTATGTCCCAGCATATGATCTATTCTGGAGAAAGTTCCATGAGCACTAGAAAAGTATGTGTATCCTGGTGATTTGGGATGTAATGTCCTGTATATGTCTGTTAAATCTAATTCATTTATCAGATTGTTTAGGTTTTCAGTTTCCTTATTGGTCTTCTGTCTGGTTGATCTATCTATAGGAGAGAGTGATGTGTTGAAGTCTCCCACAATTATTGTGGAAACATCAATTGCTTCCTTTAGTTTTGCCAGTGTTTCTCTCATGTATTTTGTGGCACCTTGATTGGGTGCATAGACATTTACGATTGTTATTTCTTCTTGCTGAATTGCCCCTTTTATTAGTACGTAGTGGCCTTCTTTGTCTCTCAAAACATCCCTGCATTTGAAGTCTATTTTATCTGAGATTAATATTGCTACACCTGCTTTCTTTTAGCTGTAGCTTGCATGAAATATTTTTTTCCATCCTTTCACTTTCAGTTTCTTTGTGTCCCTGTGTCTAAGATGAGTCTCTTGTATGCAACATATTGATGGTTCATTTTTTTTGATCCATTCTGCGAATCTATATCTTTTAATTGGGGAGTTTAATCCATTTACATTCAACATTATAACCGTGAAGGCATTTCTTGAATCAGCCATCTTATCCTTTGGTTTATGTTTGTCATAATTTTTCCCCTCTGTGTATTAATATCCTTTATTGTACCCATACCGAATCTCTTTAGTACTGAACCTTTCTCCAAGTCTCTCTGTCCTTTCTTTGTTTCTCTGTCTGTAGGGCTCCCTTTAGTATCTCCAGTAGGGCAGGTCTCTTGTTAGCAAATTCTCTCAGCATTTGTTTGTCTGTGAAAAATTTAAGCTCTCCCTCAAATTTGAAGGAGAGCTTTGCTGGATAAAGTATTCTTGGCTGGAAATTTTCTCACTCAGAATTTTAAATATATCATGCCACTGCCTTCTCGCCTCCATGGTGGCTGCTGAGTAGTCACTACTTAGTCTTATGCTGTTTCCTTTGTATGTGGTGAATTGCTTTTCTCTTGCTGCTTTCAGAACTTGCTCCTTCTCTTCTGTGTTTGACAGTGTGATCAGTATATGTCTCGGAGTGGGTTTATTTGGATTTATTCTATTTGGAGTTCGCTGAGCATTTATGATTTGTGTATTTATGTTGTTTAGAAGATTTGGGAAGTTTTCCCCAACAATTTCTTTGAATACTCTTCCTAGACCTTTACCCTTTTCTTCCCCTTCTGGGACACCAATGAGTCTTATATTTGGACGTTTCATATTATCTATCATATCCCTGAGGTCCATTTTGATTTTTTCAATTTTTTTCCCCATTCTTTCTTTTATGTTTTCATTTTCCATTCTGTCATCTTCGAGGTCACTGATTCGTTGTTCAACTTCCTCTAGTCTTGTACTATGAGTGTCCAGAATCTTTTTAATTTGGTCAACAGTTTCTTTAATTTCCATAAGATCATCCATTTTTTTATTTAGTCTTGCAATGTCTTCTTTATGCTCTTCTAGGGTCTTCTTGATTTCCTTTATCTCCCGTACTATGGTCTCATTGTTCATCTTTAGTTCTTTGAGTAGCTGCTCTAGGTGCTGTGTCTCTTCTGGTCTTTTGATTTGGGTGCTTGGGCTTAGGTTATCCATATCGTCTGGTTTTTTCATATGCTTTATAATTTTCTGTTGTTTTTGGCCTCGTGGCATTTGCTGAACTTGATAGGGTTCTTTTAGGATTTGTAGACCAATTGAAGTCCTTATCTCTAATTTATCAGATCTACAGCTTCGTGGAGTACACTTTCTCTAACTAACCAGCAGGTGGCGTCCACGAGCCACCTGTTCTCCACAAGCCAGTTCTCCCCTGCTTAGCCTTTTTGGTGAGTGGGGGAGTGAGTCTTGTGGGGTCCAATTGGTGTACCAAGCTTGCGTGTGTAATTGGTGTTGCCTGCCCTGTATATGGGGCGTGTTTCTGGGCAGTCAGGGAGGGGGGGGTGGCTCTAACAATCAAATCTCCCTGGTGATCCTAGAGTTTTAAGGCTGCTGCAATAGTCTAATCCTTCAGTTCAGTCCTGCCACAGTTTGTCTCTGCCACTGACCCACAAGTCCTTGGTATTGGCGTATGGCTCCTGAGACTTGCAAGTGGGCCCCTCTTCCAGGCCGTGCACCCCGGGTCCTCTGTTGAGGGATGACTGTGCTATGTCACAGGTGAGTGCCGTCCCCCCAGGGCAGTTCTGGGCTGCTGGGCTGTGTAGGGAGGCTCCCAGTCTGCTGAAATGATGGCTGAATGGGGCTTTGTTAATTCACACTGCTCTACCTTCCCAACTCTGGGACTATCAGCTGAGGTTGCAGGGAAGGCTAATGTCCACGCCCAGTTTTGTGGTGCGTGCCTGTTATTTGAAGCACTTCCGTCACACTGGGTTGTCTGGGGCAGTTCTGGGCTATGGGGCTGGCGATGGGCAGGAGTGTTTCCTGTCCACCAGGATGATGGCTGTGGGCGGACACCCCCCTTTTCTTGGGAAGTTGTGGTGTTTAGTGAATTTTCTCAGCCACTGGATTATTGCGTTTTGTCTCAGAGCTCTCCTAGTTCTGCTCTTGACTTGACCTGCCCAAATAGTAAGTCTTTGAAGCTTTCTGTATTGGGCTTCTTAGAGTAATTGTTTTAGAAAAAGAAAAAAGGATTTAAAAAAAAAAAAAAAAAAAAAAACGGGCCCTCCTCAGAGATCTAATGGGTTATTGAAATGCTAAGAGACAAAGCAACCAGGGCCATTAAGGAAAGGTCCACAGGGCAGAGAGATCAGCTTTTCTTCGGGATTTGCATATGTGCCTCAGGGCCCTTCCCCTTTCTATGTTCACCAGAACTCCAAAAATCCTCCGCTTTTATTTTGGAGTTTTTTGTGTTGTTTTTTTTCTATGCCTGTCTCCTCTCTGCTGGGCTGGCTGCTCTCAGATTCTCTGGTGTCTGGTCTCAGTCTATCTATGGTTGGAGTCTGTATCAGTAGAATGAGTTTCCGATAAGAGCAGCCACTGCAGTTCTCCCTTCTCCTTCCCGGAGCTGACAGCCCCTCCTCTCCCGGGACTGAGCCTGGCAGGGAGGGGCGCGGGTCCCCTGGCCGCAAAAACTTACAGATTTCGCTGATCTCAGCAGTTCCACGTTTTCATGAGTGTTGTATGAAGTATGCCCAAAGTCAGATTGCTCTGTGGTGTCCAGTCCACGTGGTTCCTGGCTTTCTACCTACTTTCCTGGAGGAGTAACTAAAACATACAGCTCACCAGTCTGCCATCTTGCCCCGCCTCCTCATTGACTTTTTAAATTCATTTACTTTATTTTTCACCTCTAAAAGTAGCATCTGGTTCTTTTTCATAATACTTGGGTTGTTTCTATAGAATCCTGCTCCTTATATTTTTACCCCCATCTTTTATTTCTCGAATCCTATTAAACCTGCTTATTTTATATTCCATTTCTAATATTTCCAGTATTTGGAGTGTTTGGGGGTTTTGTTCTGCTGGCACTTACTCATGGTGTCTCCTTTTTTTAACGTTGCGTTTTTCGCTATTTTTGACAGGATAGTCCTATTTCTTAGAACTTCATTGTGGGAATTCCCTGAAATCTGGGTTGAAGATGGGTTCCCCCAGAGAGGATTTATGTTTGCTTCTGACAGCTTTCTGGGGGCACGCCAACCCAGAACCATTTTGAACTAAATTCTCAGCTTGAGGACTTGATGAATTCACGTCCAAGGTAGTGTAAATTCCAGCTGCAAACCCACATGGTCCTGACTTGTGGGTACAAATGCTCAGAGTGGATCTTTGCTTCTCCCTCTAGTGCTGACTTGGGAAATAATCAATTCTCCTTGAAGTCCCAGGTGGCAAAGAGGTGGTGGTGGTTGGTATTTCTACTTCACTCCTCCAATGACAACATAACCTTTTCTGTTGCCATCTTCAAGCAGGGGCTGGGTGGGTGTGTTTCCCACTGGACTTCCTACTTTGCAAGCCTTGCCTGATCCAAATCCAAGAAGCCATGGAAACTGAAACTCATGGTCACCAGGGTCTACAAATGCCCTTGGGGTGAAGTTGGCCTCAGTGTTTTGTTTACCTCTCTGGGTTCCTGCTTCGACTTAATTTTTGGACTCTAGGGATTCTTTTTTTTTTTTGCCTTGTCATTGGTGCATTTAAAAAGATGATTTAAAAATATTTTCATTAACATTTTTAGTTATTTTCATCAGAAGGGCCAATCAGAGCATCTAGTTTATAATAGCAATGGAAAGAGAAATCAACTATTACCTTTTAAAATGTCAAAAAAAAACCTTACCTGCATGCTGACATAAAAACATCTTTCTTGGTTTTCTGATTGCAAAAATCTAGATACGTTAATCAAAGATCTCTCTCTCTCTCTCTCTCTCTCTCTCTCTCTCTCTCTCAACTTTTTGTTCAGGGGTGGCTTTGCATTTTTCTTTCATGGATATTTTTGCAATAATAATTACACATTTATTGACTGTTTAATGAAATAAATGTCCACTCATTAACAGAGACCATGTCTGTTTTGTTTTCTCCTCTATCAGTTAGGATTAGATTCAGCTACATGTGTGACCAAAACACTCAGAATAATGGTGGCTTACACAAAGTAGACATTGATTTTTCTCAGGCACAAATGAAGTCCAGAGGTAAACTGTTCAGGGCTAGTGTGCTCATTCCACAAAATCATTAGGTATCAAGGGTCCTTCCAGATCATTCCATATCACCCTGAGCGTGGCTCTCATCACCTTGATGCAAGATGGCAGCTAGGGCTCCAGCCATCACATCAGAATGGGGGTGAGGAAGAGAATAGGGAAGGAGTTAACAAGAGGAACAAGTTGCATATCAGCATCTTTCACAGGAGTGTTCCAGAAGATGCTCTGCCAGATGCCAGTTAAATCTCATTGACCAGAACTGGCCACCTGGCCACATTCAGTTATAAAAGAGGCTCAGGCATGATGTTTTTGTTCAGGCAGTCATGGGCCCAGCTCCGAGCTCTCTCACCAAGGAAGAATGAGAGAACAGGTGCTGAGGGAGCGACCAGTGGGCTCTGCTGTAATCACTGCAGCCAGAGAGCCTGGCCCCATGCCTGAGGCATAGCTGGCACCCCACATTTATTGAAATAATGAAGGAAGGAAGGAAGGAGGGAGTGAGAGAAGGTGGGAGGAAGGGAGGAAGGGAGCTTTATGGACTTGTGGAAAGTAGGTTCTTATTTGCATTAGCAAAAGATTGGAGACAGGCTAAATGTCCATCAATAGCGCCTGGTTGAATAAACTGTGGTTGACCTGCATAGCGGAGTACTATGCAGCTGGGTAAAGGAGTGAGGCAGACCTCCAGATGCCTGCAGGACATAATGATACATTAAAAGGCAAGGCACAGAGCAATACACTATCTTTTGTATAATAAATGGGGGGGGGTAAATACACACACATTTATTGCTTCATGAAAAATGTCTTCCATAGTTTAAAAAATCAAAAAGAAAAGCAAAATGCGACAGCGTGGATGAACCTTGAGGACATTATATTGAGTGAAATAAGTCAGACACAAAAGGACAATTATTATACAATCTTACTAATATGAGCTAATTATAATAAGCAAACTCATAGAGTTACAATCTAGAATATAGGTTACTAGGAAATAGAATGAAGGTAGAGAATGGGGAGCAGATGCTTAATGTGTGCAGAATTTTAAACTAGGTTGAATTAAAATGTTTGGAAATGGACAGAGGAGATGGTAGTACATTATGTGATTGTAATTAACAGCACTGAATTATGTGGAGGATTGTGATTGAAACGGAAGGTTTAGAGTCGAGTATATCATTAGAAGGAAAGCTAGAAGATAAAACATGGGACTATATAACCCAGTGAACCTGTGGTGAATGATGATGGTGTTTAATAGTACAAATATAAAAATGATCTTTCATGAACCAGAACAAATGTACATTACTACTACAAGAAGTTAGTAATGGGTGGTATGGGGGGGGGGTGTGCCTAACGCAAACTATGGATTATAGCCAATAGTAATATTTTAATATTCTTTCATCAACAGTAACAAATGTACCACCCCAAGGCTAAGGGTCAATAATAGTGGAGGATAAAGGGTATGAGATAGTTCAGGGTCTTTTTTTTTTGGAGTAATGAAAATGTTCTAAAATTGATTGTGGTGATGGATGCACAACTATGTGATGATACTGTGAGCCACTGATTGTATAATTCGGATGGATTGTATGGTGTATATCTCAATAAAACTGCTTAAAAAACGAAAAGAAAAGCAATCCTTAAGAATCAAAAACAGAAGCAAATGAACCCAACCACATAAAAGTTGCTGACACAACCATCCAGAGAAGAATGATTTCAAGTACCTTTAAAATACAGTATTTTGATGATTCATACATAGTGGACTCCATCTTAAGGACCAAAAGGATTGCAAAGAAATCTTAACTCGTATTCAGCAGTGTGTAGGTTGTGGTCTATCTAAATACCATTTCCCACGAAGAGGACCTGGGACTCCTTGGAGATATAGCTACATCCAGGTCTGGAGCAGGAAAGGTACAAGATGAGCCTGGGACATCTGACGTGGCAGGAAGCAAGGAAGCTCTAGGCTGTATCAGGAGTACATGGGAGCCACCTGGAAGGAGCTCCCACTGGCCAAAGATGGAGGCAATCATCTTTGAGCATCAGAAGGAAGAACGATGGCAATGGAATGCAGCATATTAAATATGTACAAATCCTTGGACCCCTAATGACTGGTCACTCCTGGAAGTTGCCAGGCCACCAACCCATTACACTGAAAGGTAATAAACAGAAAGAAGGAACAGGCCTATTTTCTGCTTTGCCTGTATCATCCATATTTCATGGCAACCAAACAGTTGATGAGGGAAAGCTCTTCCAGTATAAAAGTCCAACTAGTAAATGCAAAGAATTGCAGAAGTAGAAAATCTGCATTTCCTACCCTAAATAATGGGTCTAGGCAGGGGTCATCAATGACTGATGACACCACTGGGTGAAAGGTTGATGAGAAACCTCATAAAGCATGGACAAGGCCGACCGCACCTAAACTTATTGGTCAATCTTAAGCTCATGGAGAGTGGGCACCAAGATTTCTTGTTCCTTCTGGTGTGAGGGCATGGGAAGTGCATAGCACTGCCTGGGGAATCATCTTCTCCAAAAAGATTGAACCTGAATGTGACTAGATCTCTTGATCTAACTACTGGTTTGTGGAAATGCAAGGGACAGTGGAACACTGAAGAGGACACCATAAGATGCAATCCGCCAAATCCCAATGGTGGGAAACACTTCAGGATAAATTACTTAGGTGGTGGGAAACACTTCAGGATGAATGACAGGCTTGTCAACAAACAAATAGCACAGAAAAGGGGGGAGGGCAGCTGTTATTAGATTTTAAGGTGCCTGAGAAACATATCAATCCAACGTTAAATGCAGACCTTGCCTGCATCCACCTTTGAACAAACCATCTATAAAAAGACGTCTTTGGCACAATCAGTGAAAGTGTATCTTGGAAGACATGAAGGAATTTGTATTACTATTGTTAGGTGTGATCATGAGGGTATGGTTGCTTTTCAGAAGTCCTTAACTGTTAGAACGTCATGCTTAAGTATCTACATGTGAAATGACAGGAGATCTGGGATGGATTTCAAAATACTGTAGACTAAAAGCAATGAGGGACCCTGGATTGGCTCCTGGAACAGAGGAGGGGCACTAGTGGAAAAACTGGGGAAATCCGAATTAAGTCTGGGTTTAGTAAATAGTATTGCACCAATGTTAATGGTTGGGACAAGTGCACCATGGTAATGCAAGACGGTGATGCTAGGGGAAACTGGTTGATGGGTCTACAGGAACTCTCTGGACTGTCTTGCAACTTTTCTGTTACTAAAACAAATACCCTACAATGGGTTGCCTTAAACAATGGGAATTTATTGGCTTGCAGTTTTGAGGTTAGAAGAAGAACAAAATCAAAGTGATGTTTTCTCTTTGAAGACTGTGGCATTCTGGGGCTGACTGCTGGTGATCCTTGGTCCTTGGCTTTTCCATCACATAGCAATGCACATGATGGCATCTTCTCCTTTGTCCTCCGGATCTATTGACTTCCGGCTTCTGGCTGCTCCCCCTAGCTTCTCTCTATCTGACTTTCAGTGCCTGTAAAGGATTCCAGTCATCCAGATTAAAACCCAACCAGATTCAGTTGGGTCACACTCTAAGTAAGGTAACATCTTGAAGAGATGCGGACAAAGACTAAGAACTGTCCGAACTAGGGTATGCGATTCAATCCACCACACTAAAATTATTCCACACAAAAAGGTTCACTTTCTTAAAAAGATACCAGGAAAAAGCAGGGAGTATAAATGAAAAGAGTGAGCAAAATCCAACAATAAGAAAGCAATGAATTCACTTAGAAAATGGACAAAAGACCTAAGCAGACATTTCGCTGAAGAGGATATATGGATGGCCAGTAAGTACACGAAAAGGTGCTCAGCATCATCAGTCGCTGGGGAAATGCCAATCAAAACCACAGAGAGGTACCATGCCACGCCTACCGGAACAGGTAAAATGAAAAGTAGCGACAACGCCAAACGCTGGCAAGGATGTGGAGAAACTGGATCTTTCATCAGTGGCAGGTGGCAAGGTAAACTGGCACAGCCACTCCGGAAAACAGTCCGGCGGTAAAATGAAACATCTACAAAGGGGTCACACAAAAGATCTTTGCAGTGACGGGACAGTTCTGTATTTTGATTGCGGTGGTGGTGACAGGAGTCTACACAAGCGATGAAACTGCACAGAGCTACGGGAGTGCACGGGCGATGGTGGAATCTGAAGGCTCCCTGGATGGCGCCAAGGTCAGTTTCCTGGCTGTGATATTGAACCACAGTGTTGCAAGATGCTGGCCCTGGGGGGGATGGGTGAGGGGGGCTTTATGAAACCCTACTTTACAGGGAAAAATGGGGGAAGTGGTTATAAATGAAAAGGGTGGGCTTCATGATACTGGTCTCTCGGCTTGTGGGCCTCCTCTACGTTTTCCATTTTAAACCATTTTTCTTTCTTTAAAGTCACTGCTCAACCCCGATGTCTGTTGAATGAATAAGTGAAGGATTAATGAGTAACTCCAGTCCAAACCTGTCGTTCCATAGATAATGGGACCAAGACCTGGGGAGGGGAGGCGGGGGCGAGGCAGGGGGGCTCAAGGTCGTGCTGAGTGTTAAGGCAGAGCAGATTTTTTTCAGCTTTGCACAAGTGGTACCTAAACACGTGCTTGTAAAAAAAAAGAAAAGAAATTGAGCATCAACTGAAGGCTCTCGGATAGAACGGGGAAGGCCTTCCCCAGGAGTTGGTGAGGGGATACCCGGGTGCCAGGGCAGCCGGAGAGCAGGGGGCAAGTCAGAAGTTTCTGAGCACGGGAGCTTTTTTCTCCCGCCCCCTGACGGAATCGATCGGATGCCTGGCATGTTTGCACGTCTTGAGCGAAGATTTACACACCTGGACGAGGGTCTAGAGTTGAATTGGCGATAAGTGCATGGAAAACTAAGCAAATAGCAACCCGAAAGACAATTATTAACTCCTGGGAAAACAAAATGCTGGGCAGGGAAGAAAAACAAGCCTGGTTTGCCTGGCTCGGCTGGGAGTGAATGATGGGGAGATAGGAAGTGGGGGTGCAGGGGGCGGCAGGCTGGAAGGCATGGGCCAGTCCTTCCAGGGGGGTGACAGCGTGAGCAGAGGTTTGACAGCAGGACTGAGGCCGGCCCAATCCTAAGTTGGCCCAAGGCTCCGCTGGTCTCTTTCTCGAATGTTCGAGGGCTCTGACATGGCCCTTCACTCTGCTCGCCCCTCCCTCTCCACCCCTCATGCCTGCCTGAGGAGACGGAACCTAAGGCCCTGGCTGCCCTTGCCCCCCTGCTTCGTCCACAGGGCCACCAGACCCTCCCCTCTCGCCCACTCAAGGATCTGGCTCCCGCAGCGCCCGTCCCTCTCTCTTCCACCATCTGGAACATTCCTTCAGCAAACAAACGTGCTCTCACATCACCCATTTTCTATGCATAGATGCCCTCCTTCCCTCTCAGGCCTGTTCTTCACAGCAGAACTCCTCTGAAGGATGGCCTACACCTTTTTCCCACTTTCTCACGTCTCCTTCTCTCCTCCGTCGGCTCCCAGCCGATGCTGGCTCCACCGAACCGGCCTCAGCCTGTCGGCCCTTGTCGCCTTTGCCCTGCCCTGCCCCTCGGGGCCGTGCTCCTTAGAGCACATCGAAGGCTGCAGCAGTGCCCGGGGAACGTCCCACCTCAGACGTCGTCTGGATCTCCAGGCACGGACAGCCGGCTGCCCATGGAGCCAGTCCCAGACAGGGACAGACACACACGGGCACGTGCACACCTGCTGGGCCACATCCTAGAAAGCCACATGTGTGCTCACACACGAGCCCCTCAGACACCGGCCCATACGTGGGCCCAGCCATGGACACTCCCAGGCCACCTGGAGGTGAGGACTCCTGTCTGGCTGTGTCCTGGACAAGGGCCAGGTGACAGAGAGAGTGAGGACACCTAGTGCCCCGTCGCCTCAGTGGGGAAGACATGCAGAGCATGTGGCTGCGGTGACCAGACAAGGGCAAATGAGGTAGCCATGCGGCCACCCCACCATGTGAAGATTTTGTCCTCAGAAAGGGGGATGCGTGGTGGGTGTCAGGGGTTGGATGATGGTCCCCAAAAGATCTATCCACATCCCAGAACCTGTGACGTGACCTTATTTGGGAAAGGGGTCTTGGCAGATAGAATCAAGTTAAGGATCTCGAAATTAGATCATGCTGGATTATCCAGTGACAAGTGTCCTCAGAAGACATGTACAGAAGACAGACAGAGGGGAAAGCCCTGAAAAGATGGAGGCAGAGACAGAGGCATGCGGCCACAGCTCCGAGAAGCTTCCAGAAATTTCCAGAAGCTGGAAGAAGCAAGGAAGGAGTCTTCCCTACAGGTTTCAGAGGGAGTGCAGCCCTGCCGACACCCCAATTTTGAGCTTCCCCGGGACTGGGGGAGAATACGTTTCTGTTGTCTGCAGCCAGCTGGCTTGTGGCACCACACTTGAAGTCACCTCGCAGCAGCCATGGACAGCATGGAGCCAACCTGCTGCTGACAGGAAGGAGGCCAGACACCAGGCTTCCCCCAGGGAGGTGAGGGCAGAGGGAAGGGGGACCGATGACAGGGCAAGAGGGAAGGGGGGACAAAGGGGTACCCCCCCCCAGCTGCTGCCCTCTCGCTCACAAGCTGCTTCTCAGCAAACCTTCTGGAAAGAATTGCTCACACTGCTGGCTCGGCTTCCTCATGGCCCCCTGAATGGCCTCAATGACCAGCCCCCCCCACCATGGGACTCCATCCTCCCTCTCCCAACACCACACTGGTCAAGGTCACCAGTGCCCTCCACATTGCAAAACCCAGTGGCCCTGTGGCCGTCCTTATCAGGGGACCCTCCCTCCCAGCAGCTATCTGCCAGAAGCTTCCACCCTTGACCCCTTTCTGCCCCTCCAGAGCCTGGTCGCCCCTCCCAGGCTTTGGCTTGACATTCCCTGGCCTTGACAAAGAAAAAAGATGTGTCCACAGTGCAGCCCTGCCCCCACCTTGATTTTGGACTTCTGGTCCCCAGAGCTGGGAGAGAACACCTCCCTGTTGTGTGAGGCCCCCGGGTGTGTGGTCGTTTGTTACAAGCACCCATGGGAATGGGCTGCACCCAGCTTTCCTTCTGGGCCAATTGAAGCAAGAAGGCTGACCTCTTATTCCACATCCACTAGTAAGTGGGTGCAGGCTGAGGGCAAATCCCAGAGAGAGTTAACCCCCCAGAATCCCCCAAAGGTACCTGGGAGGGCACCTCGGCATCCACCACACTATGAGGTGCTGCTGCTCTGAAAATCCTGACAGCATACGACTCCGGAAGACACTAAATTTATTCCCCCATTTCTGGTTATCATCCCAGAGGTGGTAGGTGGCACTGCTGGAGTTAGTCCGACTAACATCAGAACACCAGAAGCAAAATTGATAGGCCTACAAAGGAGAAATTGGTAAATCCATAGTTGTATTGAGTGCCAAGTCCCCTTTCTAGAATTGCTTCAGTTTTTTATTTTGAAGGCTTTCCCACACATGCCCGTGGTTGACAGAAAGAGAGAAGGAAACGCCATCCAGCCATCACTTGGCTTCAACGGCAATCCACTCCAAGCCCATCTGGGTTCGTCTCCACTGCCAGCCACCTCCCCCACATTGCTGCCAGGACATCTGGGAGCTTCCCAGAGAGGGGCATCATCACCCACTTCAGGCAACCACAGTGCGGTGAGAGACAGGGCAATGAACCCCGATTCAGTAACTCAGTCCTCGTCCACACAGCCCGGGCAGGAGGCTGGCCCCTTCAGCCTGCTGGGGACCCTGGGCAAGTAGGGGCAGGGGCTCTGAGCTCACAGATCAGCCCCTGGTCCCCCATGGGGCCAGGTCGAAGGCAGGGTAAGGAGTGGGGAGCTGTCTGCAAGAGGAAGCCAGGATGTAACCAGGAGAGATGGAAAGTGCATCACCTCAGCACAGAGCACCGGTGTGAGTGGAGCTGGGGCAGAGAGGACGGTGGCCAGGAGCCTCAGGGGGTGACAGAGGGTGAGAGGCACCCACCCTGGGGCTGCCAGGAAGGACACCTGGCCAGGGAGCCAAGCAGAGTCTGGGGCACTCTCCCCACTGCCTGCCAGCTCCCCGAGCCAAACCCAGGCTTGTCACCAAAGCCCCAGGCCCACGGACTTCCCTTCTTGCCAACCATCTCCCTGGAGGTCAGGGGTCCCTGCATACCTCCACCAGCACCCAGGCAGTACCATGATGCCTTGCTCCCCTACTCCCACCCCGAAGCCTAATCTGGCCCCAGATGACATCAATTTTCCCTCCTGGAGGTCTCCACTCACCTCTGTTGAGCACCCAGCAGGGATCCTGCCTTAAGGCTGGGCCGTAGCCACAGCACCCCCAAAGCCCTGCTCGCCATAGTCCACACACAGGCTGCTTGTTGGTGGGGTGGGGGGGAGCTGTTCTGGGCAGGTTCTGGCCCTCTTTCCTCCCAAAGCCCCCTGGGGTGGGATGGGGTGGTGCACTGAGGATTGGGACACACCTGCATTTCCCTCTCACGTATACATAAAATCATTTGATCCTCAGTGCATCTGCTTTCTCAGTGCGTCCAGGTCCAGAAGGGTGTGTGTGTGTGTGTGTATGAGAGAGAGAGAGACAGAGAGACAGAGAGACAGCACACTCTGGCCCATGTCCTCCAGGAGCTACAGCTAGCATTCAGGAAGCAAGCTCCTGGCCTTGGCTGTCTCCCAGCAGCACCCCGCCACACAGCAGCGCAGCCATGGGGCAAGGACATCTGACTTTTCCACATTTTCACCCCAAATGCACACATACACACGCACACAGGCACACACGCCTGGTGGCACAGTGCATGCCAGACAGACAGAAACTCCTTTTAGGTCCCCATCAGGCTGTACATTTTCAAGTCTCCATGCTCTGGTTCATGGTGCTCCCCTCCCTGGTCTGACTTCCTTCCCTGCCCCCAGGTGAGCTCCTAGTTCAAGACTCAGCCCAGGGCCTCCCTCTGTGGAGCTTTCCCTGACAGCTGCCCTACCTGAGAGTCTTGTAGACCAAGTGCTGAAGGTGGCTCACTTCCTTCTGGGTCCTCTGCTACCACCCCAGTGACTATCCCCAGACCCAGCTTAGCTCTGGAAACCAATCAAGTCAGTTCATTCATTCATTCCACCAAGATGTGGAGGATGCCTGCTGTATTATGCTTTCTTCTTAAAGACAAACTCTTGATTAACATACCTAATCATGAATTAATACTTTGGGAATCACATTTAGGAAAAACTGTAATTTAGAGCAGGATTTAAAGAAATGTCATTAATTAAAAATAAGCTAAGGACCTTGGTTCAATATCAACTCTGAAGCAACATTGCTTGTTAAATCTGGGTGGAATAAGCAACTCACCAAATACCTCTTCTTGGATTAAAAGTTTCTTACAAAATCTCCCAGCTATATCCATGCCTGTGTTATGTTGGAGTTCCCAAGCCAGTGAGAATGTTTTCAGTCTTCACCTCTGCTTCTACCAGGCCTCAAACATCAGGAAAACTATTCCTTGTTTTTTAAAAAAATGCCTTATCTGCATAAAAACCTAAAAATTCATTTCAACAACAACAAATTATCATGTTAAAAGGGTCAATCCACCAAGAAGACATAGCAATCCAAAATGTATATGTACCAAGCAACACAGCTGCAAAATACATGAAGCAAAAACTGATAGAAACAAAAGGGGAAATCAACAAACTCCTAATTGTGCTGGAGACTTCAACACACCTCCCTCAACAATTGACAAAACAAATAGACAGAAAATCAGCAAGGACAAAGAAGAATGTCAAAACACCATCCACCAACAAGATCTAAGTGCCATTCCACCAAGCAAGAGCAGAACGCACAGTCTTTTCAATTGCCCACAGAACATATACCAAGATAGAGCACATCCCGGGCCATAAAATGCAGCTCAACAGATTTAAAAAAACCCAAATCACACAGAGTTTGTTCTTGAATTACAATGGAATCATCAAACCAGAAATCAATAATAAAAAGATAATGGGAAAATCTCCAGACACTTGGAAACTAGATAATCCATGGGTCAAAGAGGAAATCTGAAGGGAAATTTAAAAAGAAATACACAGAAATGAATGAAAATAAAAATACAACATACCAAAATTTAGGGGGTACAGCTAAAGCAGTGCTTAGAGGGAAATGCATAGCAAAAGGAGGAAGAGGAGTGGGGGAGGGAGAAGAAGGATCAACTGTTTCTTTCCTTTAAAAAGTAATCGACAAATCAGAGGCAGGGTGCTGTAGAGGGTCAGGAATTTGCCTGGACTTTGCATTCACTCAGTCAACAATATCTGTCAGGCCCATTCCCCTCACAGCATCCTTTTAGTGAGAAAGGCTGTAACATATGAGAAGCATTTTGAAAACCTCAGCCCTGGCCAGTCCTGGAGAGTGTGTTTCTGCACCTGTGAAGGTGTGTGATGCCCATGTGAGGGCCTGCATGTGTCTCCCCTAGTGTGGCTTCTCTGTGCACATACAGTGGGGACCTGGTCCCACGTCTGAGTAGCTGAGTCACCAGTGAGCGCGCACGGCCGTGCACCCAAGCAGTGAATCAGCAGGGGTGCTCAGCCTCCTCTGTGGCCTGCAGGGTGCACATCGAGCCTGGACCCTGAATGGAGGAACTTCCCATCTTGCACAGTTCCAGGGGATGGATAGGCTCCCCAGTGCACCCCTTGATTTCCCCCAGTGGGGTTCTGTGCACTCGAGATGTTGCTTATCTCTGTCCTCCCATAACTGAGGCCTGTGGCTAACTGGTGATGGGCACCTTGGGACCACAGTGGGACGGCGTGGCAGGTCGTCTTCTGCCCACCTCAGCCCCCATCTTTTCTTCACAGGAGAGGCCTGTGCCTGGCCCCACCCCTGGAAAGCATGAAAGCACCCCAGATGCCAGCTGAAGGGGGTAGAGGACAAGATCACTTGGGGGGGGTGCTGGTGCAGGGAAGATGCACAGGGGTCTCTGAGAGAGGTCTGGGGGTACATTCTGAGAAGAAGGATGGCAGAAACAGAGGCTGGTGTCAGGAGCGGCAACGGGGACCCCAGAGGGCTGTCTGGAGCTGAAGCAGGTGGTGAGGGGCAGCAGGAGAGGAGCGGCAGGGGGAGCCTGGGGCCAACCGGGTCAGAGAACTCCAGGAGTCAAGGCCGCCGATGGTGTGCACAGGCTGCAGGGCACATCTGAGCACGGGAGAGAGGGGTCCGGAAAACAGACACCTGGGTCCCACCCCAGGAGTTCAGAGGCCTCATCTGCAGGTCGCGTGATGTGTGCCAGAGAAGTGAGTGGAGAAGGAGGGGGGGCCCCCGGCAGGCAGGAGCCCCCAGGTCAGGGGACAGCTGCTGGCCAGCACATTCCTCTCGTCCTCGGCCTGCTCAAGGACAGAGGCCTACTGAGGCCCAGAGCTGGGGGGTGGGCAAGGACACCCCAGGGCTTTCTGCCCAGCAGGCTCGTCCCTCCACTCCTCCCCTGGGGGAGGCCCCAGGCCCCCTACAGACACGTCCTCACGGGCCTCCCTCTCTGGAGGGGCCTCTCCCTCTGCTGCCGGGACACAAGATTTCCCAGATGAAAGGCCCCACGGCCGGCCCCACCCCGTGGGCAGATGAGGGGCGCTCAGGAGGGAGCCGAGGCTGGAAGGGAAACCCAAGCCCCCTCCCGACGGCCCTCGGGCCCATCCCCAGGGAGCCTTGGGGCAGAAGCTTCCCTCTGACGGCAGGTGCTGCCCCGGCCAGCCACACGCAGGAGCCAGGGGGCCCGGGGGGCACCTGAGGCACCACCACTGCCCGCGGGGCCACGGCCACCCCTCCCGGCCCTGGGGCTCCAGAGCAAGGCCTGGCATTCGGGCCCGGGTTCCTGAAGGGGAAACGGAGCTGGGGTGCTGGGTGGGGGTGGGGAGGGCCCGGCCCGGCAGGTGTTGGGGCCAGGCCCTGTTCCACGGGGGTCCAGGAGATGCCCCAGCCCTCGCCCGGCCCAGGGAGTGGGCACCCAGGGGCACCCCCACACTGCACAGCTCCCTACTGGGGAGGTTGTGGGACCCCACTATCCCCCCCACACAGGGCTCCGTGGAAATAAATAGGGGTGCGGCAGACAGCCCACTGCTCCAAGCTCCTTCACCAGGTTCAGGGTTTGGTTCCAAGTCCCATGTGGGAACGGCAGCGGGGAAGGAATTGTGGGTGTCGGGACGGTCTCGGGGCTGATGAATTTACCAGGTGATGTGCGGAAAAGTGACCGCCGTGGCTATTTTTAATATGCCTTCCACACTTGCTGACTACTCAGAGAGGTGGCTCCAGAGCTGACGGCCACTGTGACCCAGGCCCGGGAGGACGTGGCAGCCTGTGTAGGGTGGTCCCAGGGAAGGGAAGGGAGGATTCACGGAATCAGTGCAGGTGTGAAAAGTGAGTGTGCCCTTGCTCAGCCAACAAGGGGTTTGAAAGAGGAAGCAAAGGGACATCGGGCACCCTGGAACATTCTGGCAACTGCTGGAGGAGGCATCCTGGGAGAAAGGAGGCTGGGCAGGTAGGCAGGAGCCAGATCCCACAGAGGTTGGACTTTGTCCTCAAGACCACTGGGAGCCATTGAAGGCTGTTGAGCGGAGCAGCAACCTGTCAGCATCAGTTTTAGGACAATTGCTCCAACCATGGAATGGATGGGGCAGTAAACCCCACAGGGGAAGCATGGGTTAGAGGGTGAAGGAAGTGGCCCTGGAGGAAGCAGGTACAGGGGGACTGAGGGACAGAAAGGGCCCCTACCCTTTCTGAGCTGGACACAAGGGGCAAAAGCCGTTGATAGCTGTGCTCCTGAGGGGCAGGAAATGCACGGAACTCTGGCCTCACTGGGCCAAAAATGTTCGATGATTCAGGTGGCAAAGCTGCCCGCTGGGAGGGATGGGCTCCAGGAGGTGAAGGGTGAGGGTGGCCCCTGAGGATTATGGGAGAGGAACAATGGAATTGAGGGTATGTGTGTGAGAGGAAGGGGTGAGGAAGAGAGCTGGAGGGCAGGAAGCTGCAGGCAGAAAGTGGATTCCAAGTAGAGATGGGGCGAGGGCATCTGACAAAGAGCCGAAGTCACTAGAGAAGTGCCGAGAAGCCAGAGGCGGGTGGGGGGCTAAAAATAAGATAACTGTATCCTCTCCCAGTTCTGGAGGCCAGGAGTCCAAAATCAAGATGGCGGGGCAGGGCTGGTGAAGCTTGTTACTACAAAGGAGAGGCTAAGCTTACTTACAATTGTGCCTGAGAGCCACCCCCAGAGAACCTCTTTGTTGCTCAGATGTGGCCCCTCTGTCTCTAAGCCACCTTGGCAGGTGAACTCTGCGGTCGCAGTTGGTTCGTCTGGGGGGGGGTGGCGGCCGGTTGCTAAATCCTAGGCTCTCAGGACTGCTCGGAGGGTACCGGCGGCGGGGGCTCTTTCCCGGAGGCGAGGGCGAGGCGGGGGACTTGGCCAGGTCCCCGGCGGTGGCGTGCAAAGTATGGAGGGCGGCGAAAAAGGAACAGGCGGGACACGTTTCTTTTAGGGTGAAGAAGCCAAGAGAGCTTATTAGGGGAGAGTACAAGCTTATATCGGGCGGTTTAGAGGGCGGGGTAGCTGTAGAGGTTAAAGGCTTGGATTGGTTCTGAGAGGGCGCGGAGGTTGTTTGAAAAGGGGCGGGAGTTGCTCCGGTAACGGGGAGTGGGCGGGTGAGGTAAAGGGGGCGGTTTTTTCCGGCAAGCTTCCCCTGACGGTTTTACTTTGGGGTGAGGAAATGGGGCCTGCATTCGGCTCCACTTTCTCAGGCCCGGGGGGCCGTAGAGGGCGCTACCACCCGTGCCCCACTACCTTTCCTAGGGGCTGATCAGTTCCCCTGGCCCAGGCCCGCCAAGTTGGAACTCGATAACAGTGTCCCGCAAACTCACTGCCCTTCCCCCCTACGTGGGACCTGACTCCCAGGGGTGTAAATCTCCCTGGCAATGCAGGATATGACTCCCGGGGATGAGCCTGGACCCAGCATCGTGGCATTGAGAATATCTTCTTGAACAAAAGGGGGATGCAAAATGAAACAAAATTTCAGTGGCTGAGAGATTTCAAATGGAGTCAAGAGGTCACTCTGGAGGTTATCCTTATGCTCTGTATAGCTATCCCTTTTTATTTTTTAGTCTATTAGAATAGCAAGAAGGAAATACCTGAAACTGTTGAACTGCAACCCAGTAGCCTTGATTCTTGAAGACGTTCATATAACTATAGCTTATAAGGTGTGACCATGTGATTGTGAAAACCTTGTGGATCACACTCCCCTTATCCAGTGTATGGACAGATGAGTAGAAAAATGGGGACAAAAAGTAAATGAATAATGGGGGGATGGGGGTGTAGGGGATGTTTTGGGTGCTCTTCTTTACTTGTATTTTAATTCTTATTTTGGGGGGAGTAATGAAAATGTTCAAAAATTGTGTGAATGCACAACTATGTGATGACACTGTGAATAGTTGATTGTACACTGTGGATGATTATAGGGTATGTGAATATATCTCAATAAAACTGAATTGGGAAAAAAAAAAAAAAAGATGGCAGCAGGGTTGGTTTCTTCCAGAGGTTCTAGGGGGGAATCTGTCCCGTGCCTCTTTCCTGCCTTCTGGTGGTGGCCAGCCATCCTCAACATTCCTTGGCTTGTGGCCACATCACAGCCTCTGCCTCCATCTTCACATGGCCTTCTCCCCAGGGTGCCTGCATTTCTATGTCTGAATGTCCCTCCTCTTACGAGGACAACAAGCATATTTGGTGTGAGGTCCCCTGTGCTCCAGTGTGACCTCCTCTTGCCTTGATCCTGACCCTCCTTCCAAATAAGGCCACATTCCCAGGTTCTGGGTGGACATGAATTTGGGGAGATGTAATTCAACTTAGTCCAGGAGGGAAGAGAGGCCGCGTGCCCACAGCAAGTCGGGGGTAGAGGGCGGTGTGTCTGGGGGGGTTGGTGAGAAGGTGAGCCTCAAAGGCTCTGGGGCCTGCCAGGAGGGAAGGCGGGACATGTCGGGAAGCCACCACCTTGGGAAGTGATATCAATCAGCCTTGGAAGGGAGCCGATGAGAAGTGTGTCTGGGCTGTGGTGGGATCCAGAAGCCTGGAGGACATCCGAGGACAGCCACCCAGTGGGCTGCTGGGCCCAGGAGCCCAAGCTGGAGGGGGGACTGGGGATCAGGGGTCCAGCCCTGGGCATGAGTGGGCAAGAGGTGGACCCCAGGAGTGAGGGAGGGAGGAAGGAGGCTCTGATCCAGGACCTCAGTGGGCTGAGGACCTCCAGCTCCTGTCCCACCAGGCCCGGGGACAAGAAGTGACAAGGGGTAGCTGGAACTGCCCCAAGTGGTGAGAACACCCAAAAATCCCCCACTGATGTGCCAAGGGGTTCTCGCCAGTGACCAACCTCCACACAGGCACCTGAGCTTGGCTGAGGTTCCATCAGGTCCCAGGCAGTCCCTGGCTGGGCAGCGAAGAAGGACGTCCACGGTGGCCCCCAATGTGTCTACCTGGGCATGCATGGTGGGGGTGGTGGCACTGTGATGGTAGGAGGGCCTCGGCTGCCTTAGTCCCAAGCCCTTGAAGAAATGTCACCTACGGCACAACTTATAGGGTGCCACGGAGCTGGCCAGCTGAGAGAAGCTCTGTCTGGCTCACAAGGGTGGCCCAGCCCTGGGCTGGGGGCTCAGGGCCCTTCCCAGCTCCCAGGGAGCAGACCCAGGGCTACGCTGTCCAGCACCCCAGCTCTGGCTGCAGCGGGGGGAGCTAAGAGGAGGCAGTCAGGTGCAGTCCCCCAAGCAGCCTGTCCCAAGCGGGGCTGCTGCAACCAGTGGGAAGGCCCCCTAGGCGTCTATCTTTGGGGATCCCATCCCCGACCTCCTCTCCCTTCTGGGGCTGCACGGAGGTCCAGGCAAATCAGGCCAGGGGGCCCAAGGAGGCTGAGGGTCCTTCCAATCGTGCATCCCCAGAGCTGGGCCTCGGAGACTGGGGTGCTCCAGACGCTGGCCGGCCAAGGCTGGCGGCCTGGCAGGGGGCAGCACTGGACGAGCTGGGTCCTGGGCACCCTTGACAGCTCTCCTTGGAGTGGGGTGGGGCGTGGAGGGAGGCAAAAGTCAGTGATGACAGCCAGGTCCAATGGGACCCCAGGGTGGCCAGAGCTGACTGATCCCCAGAGCCCCGTGGTGCCCCTTTTCTCTCTATAATAATGAACGGTGCTGGCAATGGTGGCGACAGTCCCAGCCTGCCAGCCCCGAGCATGCCCGGGGTTCAGGGACTCGTCACAGCCTCCTGCTGGTGGCCTGACCCCAAGGAAGGGGCTTTGGCTGTCCCCTTCCTGCCACGGCTGTCTGTTGGGGGGTGCGGATGCGATGGACTCCTCAGGCTCGCTGCTACCCCCGGTCTCGGGCCTCGCCCCCCACTTGCCTCGTCATCCCTGCCCAGAAGGCTCCAGGGTTGCGAGGCAGGCAGGGATGTGGGGAGCAGGCACTGAGGGATAATGGCTGCTCTCTAAATTTAGACGGGAAAACTCCCCATAGAGTTGGCAAAAATATTCTGTGCCTGCCTCCGTGGCAAACCTCTCAAGCAGGAAAGTGGGGAGGGGTGGAGAGCGCCTCGGGGGGCACGCGGAGGCTGGGGGGCAGGCAAAGAGGGGTGGGGATCAGAGGAGAAGGCCCTGATCTGGGCTGGGGGGGGGCCCTGCTCCAGGGGCCCTTTGCTGTCCAGCCTTGAGCCACAGCCGATGGGGCCCACCCTGGTCGGGGGGCATTGAGGGGGGCCAGCCTCGGGGACAGGCCAGACCCCCTCTGCAATTGGGTTTTTTAGAACTTCTGATTGCATTCACAGCTCCCAGGACCCCCCTCTGGGTGGGCACTGGCTGGGTGGGTGGGCTCCCCTCTGATTGTGGGGCTTTGAGTCTCTCACATTGTCAGCCTGTGCCTCAGTTTCCCCATCTGTCAAGTTCACTGAGAGCTGCTAAGGGCCTTCAAGGGCACAGGGCCTGGTGGCGCTCAGGGGGTGTGGGAGGCAGCCAGAGGACAGCGGGCAGGGCAGCCGGGGTGATCAGTGCTACGGGAGAGGGAGCCCCAAGGTGGGGGGGCCCCAAAGAGAGATGTGAGAAAAGCCAACCAACACCTCCCCAGGGGTACCTCTTCCCTAGGACCTCAGTGCCAGGGCAAGAGGCCTGCCTGTGTCACATATCATCTTGCTCCCTGTGATGAGAGGACCCACCTTGGGGCCACGTTCAGAGTGGGGGGGCTAGGGGGGTGGGTGGAGACCAAGAGACGTAGCCTGAAAGGCAGGTGGGGCCAGATGGAGGTCCGTCGTTGACCTCCAATCTCCCCAGCCCTGGCCCTCGGCCCTTGGAAAAGCTGGGGTGTCAGCCCCTTCCCTCTCCACTGCATGGGGGCTGGAGGAGGGGGTCCCGGCTCTCCCCTCCCTTCCCTCTCGCCTCCCTTTGCCTGTCCAGCCAATGGACGTGGGCGTCTGGCTTGCTCCCCGCGAAAGGATTATATCATCTGTACATCGAGACACATGCGTGCTTCGGGGGAGGATGAGACAAGGAGAGGGAGCCCGGCCCGAGCGGCCAGTGGGAGGGGGTTTGAGAACCAGGTCATTGAACCGAGCCCTCCCGGGATGGCGGCTGTTAATGGTTCCCAAGGTCCTAGCCCCTCGGAAATCAATCGCTCTCTGGGCTGCCTCTGTCCCCTGCCCTCCCCTCCCTCCCGTCCCCTCCTCTCGCCTCCCTCACGTCCCTGCCCGGTGCCTGCACCCCTGGGGGCCCAGCTGCCTTTGTGGGTGCAGATTTGGGAGCAGCCACAGGGCCACTTTGTTTAAGGTGTCTGGGCATGGCCTTGTGGGGGGCTGCTCCTGGGCCCCTTCCAGGCACAGGGCCACAGCTGCGTGGGGAAAGGGACAGGAGGCAGGTGCGGGGACAGCTGGGTGCTTCTGGACTGGGACTAAAGGGTGCCTGGCGGGCATGGTACCCACTTCTGCCAGCACCCAGGAGACGTGGGCTGGAGCGCCTCGGCCGGGGGAGGGGAGGGAATGGGTGCTGCGTGCTGAGTGAAGCCTGTTTACCAGTGGTGGTGCCACGGCGGCCTGGGGGGCCGTTGTCATGAGAGCAAATGGCTTCGCTGCTGCAGCTACCGCTCCGTGTGGGACCCAGTGGTTGACCAGAAACCCAGGCTCGGGTGTGCACGCACCCAAACGCTGCGCCCCCAGATGGGGACAGGGCTTCCCCGCGGGGGCCACCGAGGCATCCACAGTTCAAATGGAGGAGGGTGCTCGGCTAGCATGGGACTGTCCTGGGCCCCCAACCTTCCCCATGACTTCTCCCCCAGAAAGTGGTCCCCCGCATCACAGAAGGTGTCAGGGCCAGTGGGTGGGGGGCACCCCAAGCAAGCCCCAGCCTGGTTTCCTGTCCCTTCTGCCATGCCCAGGCTTGGTCTCGGCTGGTAGTTGCTGGGCCTGCTTTCGGGGGTCTTCGGGGAGCCCAGGAGGGACTGGGAGGGCATGCAGCCTGGAGATGGTCACTTCCCAAGGGAAAGGAAGGGAGTGTCCGGCTGGTAGCCCCAGGCTAGTGCCCTGGGTGGGGGGGGGCATCCTGCTGACAGCCTTGGGGTGCTGGCAGAAAGAAGGTGAGGGCTGGGCGACCACTCATCCCACCTGTGATTTCTGTTAGGTGCCGACAGGGCATGGACAGGTGGGCCTGGCTGCCTGGGAGACGGGGACCCAGCTGTTTGCCCTTCACCCCACCAGACGGACACGGTTGGCTTCCCACTTTCAAGTTTCCACCCTGACAGCCCTGCCTTTGATTTCCCATTCCCCAACAGGGCCAAGCCAGGCCTCGCTAGCCAAGGCTAGCCCCTCGCTCCCTGGGGATGAGAAGGGGGCCCTATTTCCTGAGCAGGTGCACACCTTTAAAACCCCCACGGTGGCATCTGCACGATCGTCTTGTCTTGGGACTGGCTGCCTGGGTTGGCTTTCTTCTCCTCCAGCCAAGAGCAGAGATACCGTGGGAGGGCCGGGGTGGGAGCTTTGGGGGGGGGGGCTACATTATTCAATCCAAATGTTCCTCCCCCAGCCCTGAGTCACTAAAGCACAGGCTGGTGGTGGTGGTGGTGGTGGTGGGGATTGGTTATCCAACCTTTCTAGAAACTTCTCTGTGAGTCAGCACATCGAGGCTTCACCAGGGACTGACCCAGTGCCCAGGTGGGAGGACCACCGGGGGGTGGGGAGTTTAGTGGAGGGGGTGGGAGTGGAAACCAGCCCCATCTCCTTTTGGTCTCTGTGTATTTCCATGTTTCGACTGTGAAAATGGACCTATTGTTGGATGGCACAGCTTTTATCACCTGCTGATGTTGGAGCAAAGGTCCAGTAACTTCCAAACAACTGCGGGACGATCTGTCGGAGAGACGCCGAGTCCCAGGGGCAGGCAGGGCACAACATTGTTTCATTTGTTTGCCTGCCGCTTTGGGCCCATTTTGGCAGGTGGAAGCTCAAGCCCTGGGCAGCTGGACTCGGGCACCCTGATGACGGAGGGGACGGGAAGGATCAGCCTCCAGATGTGTCTCCCAGCTGGGCAGCCCTCTGAGTGGGTGCAGTCAGGGTGCAGAGTTGCAGGGCCCAAGAGGGGTAGGCAGGGCGGGGAGAGGCAGCACAAGGTGCCAGGCCGGTGGCCGCCGGGCCCCTTCCCAGCTTGCACATCGGGGATCAAAAACGCAGGGAGGCTACAGGGCCCTTGGAGACCATGGGGTCATCCCCCGACACACACATGTACAGATGGGGAAACTGAGGCCCAGAGATGGGCAGGGATTGGCATGCCAGGGGCAAAGCTGCCGCCCTTCTCTCTTTACCAGGGTAATGACTCAGGGGAACTGAGTTCTGCCGCACACCTGAGCCAGGCGCTCGGTCCTCCCTTCACTGCCCCTCCCTGAGGAAGCTTCTGGCATCCCAGCTCTGCCGGCCTCCTTGGCGACGTCGTGCCAGCCTGGCCTTTGCCCTATTCTGATGTCCCCGGGCCAGGATAGGGAACCTCGAAGGGAGCCCTTGATGGCTATGGCTTCGTGGGGCTTCTCAGCTCCCCATCTCACAGTGCAGACAAGCCCCGGCTCAGCCACTGCTGGCCTTGGAGCCCCCTAAAGGCTGGCACCATGCCCCCAGACTCCTCTCGGCCCCTCTCCTTCAGAGCAGCGAGCAGAGGCCCAGAACCCAGTGGGTTTTCTTGGCTTTGCCAAGCTCCACCACCCCGAGGCCCCCAAGCTGATAGTTTCCCTGTTTGAATTGCAGTCGGGCCCTGCCGCCACATCACTGGGGAGCCACTGCCTCGGTTTCCCTAAGCCCTGACATGAGACCGCTTGCCTCTGACTTCCAGAACTGGTGTAAGGATGAGATCCTCGATGGGGATGCTTTTAGCTTTTGGCTTCCGTGATGCACACCACCCGCTCCCGGTCGCCTCTCCCCAAGCGCCCCAGCTCCAGCCCCTCCAGCGGTGCCCTCGCTTCGGAGGCCCAAATGCCTTGTTTGCGCGATGGGAATTGGACCGGGGTCGCTGGGCATGTCCCATTACTCCTGGCGGGTCTCACAGGGCGGGGAAGCCCCCCGGAAGGTGGTGGTGGGGGTTGCCTTGCAGCGCTGTCAGCCGGACCTGACGCCCGTGGGGGCTGGGGGCGACCCTGGGGCGCTGCGCTAAAAGCTGCCGGGGCCCCAGCGGCTGCGCCGGGCCTGGATGGGTTCCTCCGCTTCTCGTGCAGGGGTGCCCGTGTAGCCTCTCCGGCGCACCCCCCAACCCCAGCCCAGGTCAGGGCTCCCCGCACCCCAAGCTCGCCCCCCCCCCCAGCCTGGGAGGGTGGCGGGGTGGCAGGGCGGTCCCGGAGAGGGAGAGCGGCGCGCAGGTGGGAGGAAGCGGAGCGCGGAGCGGACGGGCGTGGGAGGCGGAGGGAGAGCCCAGCAGGCCGCGCCCCTCCCCGCTCCCTCCCTGCGCGCCGCCGGCGACAGGGCCCCTCCTGGGCAGGGGGAGGAGAAGACAGCGACGGCAGGGGAGGCGGCGGCGGCGGCGGAGGCGGGATTCGGAGTTCCCCTCCGCAGCGGCGGCGGCGGTGGTTCCTCCTGGGCTCCAGGCGAGGCCCCCGCCCGGGGCTCCGGTCGCGCTCGGCTGCCGGCGGTGGCGGTGGCGCTTCCCGCCGCCCGGGCTTGGGAAACTTCCCGGGCGCAACGCGCGGAGCCGGCACCCAAAGGCGAGCACGGAGTGGAGGTGAGTGGAGCACGCGGCGCCCCGGCCCCCACCCCACCCCACCCGGCCAGCCGCCCCCCGACGTGCGCTCCTCCACCGCGCACCCCGAAGCCCTGCCAACGCGCACCCCACGAGGCCCGATGCGCGCTCCCCTGAGAGGCGCACGCCGTCCTGCCACCGCACGCTCCCACGCCCCCGCAGCCCGCCCCTGCACCCCACACGTATATGCCCCGCCGCGCACGGCCCTGACACTCACACCGGCTCCACACGCGCGCGGGCACGAACCACGCGCTGCGGGCCCGGGTCCCTGCAGGGCGCACACCAGCAGCCCCCGGCCCGCCCACTGTCCCCAACTCATGCCAACACCCCCCCAGACCCTGCCACGCCTCGGCGCACACCCAGGCCCACACACTCCCAACGCCTCCCCGCGATAGCTACACGGGCGTGGATACCCCCGCCATGCCCACACCATCCCAAACTCCCCATCTGCCCGTTACAGACACCCCACCCACGTTCCCAGCCCAGAGACACTGCAGTCCCCCCCACCCCCGAGACAGGCCTCCACACCAGCCCATCCCCACCTCTTGCAGTCCATCCCGACACTGCACCCCAATTTCGGACACTCCCCACTCCCCGCAGTCAGGCACACGCCCCCGGCACACACCCCCGCTTCCCCGACACACACTCATACACCCCAACGTGCCCGCACACCTGCTGATTGCACGGTCTCCGCCGCCCGCCCCTCCCCTATCGCAGATAGCCCCCAGCACACACACCCCCAAGCCCCTCCCCGAGTCCCTCCCGCCACTCCCCCCACCCCCCAACACCTGGCACAGCGGCCCTAGCGGCTGCAGCATTTGGTGGCGTCCCTGCCAGCCTCCTCTGGTTCTCACTCAGCAGCGGCTCCCAGCCTGGGGACCCCCAGGTGCCTCCCTGGATAGACCTTGAGGCTTCCCAGCGACTGGCCGGCCTCTTCCCTGAGAGTACGGAAGGCATTTGGGACCCCAAGGTAGGGCGCCTGGATGAGCCCGGGGAGGGGGCTCGGGGAGGGGGCAGAGAGGGGCGGCGTCGAAATGCACCAAAGGGGCACCGACTGTCCCAGCCCGCACGTAGTAGGTTGGTTCCGTGAGGGCCGGAGGGCGCGTGCTCGTGTGCCCGTCTGCGTGTAGGCTGCGGGAGGGCGGTGTGTGCACGTGTGCGTGTGCGTGCCGGGGGGCTGGGGGAGGGCGGGCAAACAGCAAGAGCGGCACCCTCCTGGGCTCCCTCGTGCAACAATTGGCTACATTCACTCCTACCTTCTTTGTCAACGAGCATGTCTTCCGCGAGCGCCCGGTGTGTGTCGGCCCCGGACTGGGGACTGGGGACCGGGGCCAGCCCGGGGCCGCCTTGGAGGAACTCCCAGTCCCGCGAGGAGCCAGACCGGGAAAGCCAGAAAGCAAGCCCCGGCAGAAAGTGGATTCGGTGGGAAAGAGCCTGGGTTGGGCAGGAACGCGGTCGCCGGGAGTTGTGCTCCTGGCCATGTGACCCGGCCGCGACAGCCGAAATCCTCCCACTCGGCCCGGGGGAGGGGGGACAGCGGTGCATTTCGGGGTTGGGGGGTGGGCGCCGCACTCCAGAGGCTCCGGGGACAGGAGGGCGCACGCGGCGCGCGCGCGGGGCCTGCGGGCGGCGGCCTCCAGGGGGCGCTGGCCGGGCCGGGCGGAGACGGGGGGCTCCCGGTGGCCTCGGCCGCGCCAGGACGCCGGGGAGGGCGGGGGAGGCGGGCGCAGCGCCCACCCTGCAGCGAGCGGCGAGCGCGCGGCCCGCGCGGCCTGGCGACGCTCCCCCTGCCCGAGCCCGCCCGGGGAGCGGCCGCGGGGCGGGGCCGGCGCCCGGAGCAGGCGCTGCAGGGGGCCCAAGTGTGGGGAGGGCCCCGGCGAGGGTCGGGGGAGGGGGCTTGGCCGCGCTCAGCCCTGCAGTGCGGAGGTGCCAAGGCGCTGCTGGCACCGGGCACCGCGCGCTCCCTTTCGAGATGGAATCCCCCACCCCGCTCCCGAGCGCTTTCTCCCGGGCTGCACGGTCTCAGGGCTCGCCAGGGTGGGGGGTCTGGAACGAGGGCCACGGGAGCCGCTCAGGCGGCTTTGGGAGACACGGGCCCTAAGGGGCGGGCTGGGGGTGGGGATGGGTTCTTGGCGCCCAGGCGTCCCTTTCCTTCACCATCGCAGAGGTGGCTCCTTCCCTCCCCGGAGAGCACTCCTGGGCGTTTCAGGAACTCCTTTCTCCCACAGGTTGGGTCCCTCTCCCCAAACACTCTGAGCCCCCCTGCAGAGCTGCTCGGGCCATAGGTGTCTCCAGCTCCGTGCAGGCCATGGCCCCGTGCCACCCCACCCCCCACCCACCCCCATACTGCCTACAATGTGGCCCAGCCGGGGCCCCAGGCACCCGAGGTTGGTACATTGGAGACCCTCCTCGGTGCCTCCCGCCCCTGCGTAGCTTCCCAGGCCGCCTGTCCACCCCGAAGTCCCACCCACAGCCGCGGCAGGCCCGGTGGGGGCCCCCAGGATGGGCGGCCATGCCAGATGGCAGCGGTTGCCCACCTTTGTCACCGCGGAGCTGGGATGAGAGACACCGGGGAAAGTAGAAGGAGGGAGTGGGCCGTGCTACAACCCCTATCCCCCCAATCTGCAGGCTCCTGGGAACAGCGGCTTCAGGGAACTGAGAGGCTGGAGGCCCCCTTGAAGGGGTGCTGGGTCACCTGTAGGTGGCCTGGCTTTCTGTACCCTGCTCTCTTCCACCCAGCATCACCTCCCAAGTATTTTCTCACCTAACCCTAGGGCTCATGACACCAGTGTCTTCCGTGGACATAAGAGCTGCATCTGACTGCTCTAAACGTTTCCAGCTCTTGATACAAATCGCCAAATTAATTTCCAAAAGGGCTTTGCCAATGTATCACCCTAGCAGCCATACAGCAGCATGCCAATTTCACAGCACCCTCGCCAGCACTGCACGTTCCCATTTTGAAAATATTTTACTGCCGTCTTACATGGGATGTACTACCTTGTTCTTTCGTTTGGGTGTTTAGTTCCCTTTTGTTTTGCTGCCTTGTTGTTTTTCCTTCCTTGCCTGAGGTTGAACATTTCCCCCAATAACTTTTTAACCAGTTGCCTTTCCCACACTGGGCAGTGTCTTCATGTTCCTTGCTGATTCGCACGTTTTCCCCCAGCACTGCCATTCGCTTTTGGTGGATTTTCAGGCGAGAAGGGATACAGCCAGCTTTAGATAGGGGCCCCCAGCACACTACCTGTCCCATTGTCCCAGCCTTTGTCACATCCCTGTGCTATCTCCAGGGGTCCTTGTTTGTGGCTTATCTGTCCTGGAAGGCTGGGTGCCACATGAGCAGGGACCCTGTGTGTCCAAGTTTACCGCCCCGTGATGTGGACAGTGCGGAGGCCACGGGGCTTGGCTGAGTCTGCAGACAGGCAGACCCACTGCTTTCCAAGCTGTGGCGAATTCAAGCCCTCTGTCAGTGCAGGGGACACAGGGGACAGGACAGAGGGATCCAAGGGAGAACTTTGAGGAGAATCTACTCACCCCACCCCCATTGATTCGACTGGCGTGGGGGGGGGGGAGAGCTGGGGGACTTCAAGGGAGGAGGCAGAGTGAGGAGCCGGGGGTGACTTCCCGTTTCCTGGCCTGGGTGGAGGTGCTGGGTGAGAAGGTGGAGGGGACCAGGGGGAGACAAGTAATGGGATAAGAGCAGAGGGTGGGGTGTTTGGATCTGGGGGCTCAGAGCTCCTGGGTGCCCTTGGGCCTGGCCTCTGACGGCGAAGCCGTTTTGGGGTGCCCCGAGGCTGTCTCTGCTGGCCTGGTCCTCCAGCCAGCCTGGGACACAGCTCTGGGCCCGAAGCCAGCAGTGGGTTTCTGGTCCCGGTTCTGCCTCTCTTGCACGGTTTCGGAGGCATCTCACCAGGATGGGGCCATGAGGCCCAGGCAGTGGGGCAGGATGGCCCAGGGTCACCTCGTGAGCTGAGCTGGAGGCAGCCGCTGGGGCAGGGACGCTGGGCTCTTGTCCCTACCCCCTCCCCACTGCCTCCAGGGGGCCAGGCTGGCGCCGGCCGGAGGAGCTGCAACCGGTCCCCTGCTGGGCCCCTGACCTGCCCTTGGCCTCTGCCCCGGGCCCGTCCCGCCTCGGTGGAAGCCCCAGCTCAACCGCGCCACTCGCGGGGGCCCACCCGACTGCTTTCCCTGGAACCCGTTGGCTCGCCGGCCCCCCGCGCCCTCCCCTGTCCGCCTCCAGGCCCCGCCCCGGCCCGCCCCTCTGAACGGCAACTCCACGTCCAAAGGAAGCGGCTTGCAGCGGGGAAGCTGGGTCCGGGTGCCAGGAAGCGGCCGGCGCGCTGGCGGCGCGGGGCTCGGCTTCCACGTGCGCGCCGCCGCCGCCGCCCCGCCCCCGTCCCCGCGGCGGGACCTGGGGACACCCTGCCCGGGGACTGCGCCCCGCGCCCCGCCGTGGCCAGGACGTCCGCGCGCGGCCACCGGCTGCCGGATCGCGCTCCAGGTCTCTCTCTCCTTTTGTTCTCTCCTCCCGAGGTGGGGGTGGGGGTGGGGGACAGGGTCCGCTCCGCGAGGGCCCGCCGGGGCCCGTCACCTGGGCGCCACCTCTGAGCCCCGGCCCTCCTGGCCGTGGGGGAGACCTCGGCCTTGAACTCGCCCCCACCCCTCGCGCGCGGTGCCCCAACTCCAACTTGAGGGTGATCGCGGGCAGGCGGAGCGAGAGACTCAGGAAGGGGGTGTGAAGGGAAGTGGCCGTGGCCTTGGGGTGCCCCACGAGGGGGCCGGGCAGGACCTAGGGCCCTCGAAGGGGTCATCAGACGCCCAGCCTGTCTTTTCCGGGGAGCCCCTCAAGCTTCCCTTCCCGGGGGACAAGGAGCGGCGCCTGGCCCCGGAGTGGTTGCCTTGGGTGCTTTGCCTGGGGCGCCCGGGGGCGCCCCTCACTGCCGGAGGAGGTGTCCCCGCGGAACCCAGGACGCTTCCCTTCAGGAAACGGGGTTCGCTTGCCGTCTTGGCCCAGCGCCCCCCACAGCCCCCGCACTGGGGCCCGCGCCCCCAAAGCGCCCCGGGCGCAGGGGACGCGGGCTCACGCCGCGGACTTCTCTCTCCACAGCGCCCGCGGCCCGACGTGCAGGCAGCCGCGCGCCCATGGAGGGCCTGGGCCGCTCGTGCCTGTGGCTGCGCCGGGAGCTGTCGCCTCCGCGGCCGCGGCTGCTGCTCCTGGACTGCCGCAGCCGCGAGCTGTACGAGTCGGCGCGCATAGGCGGGGCGCTGAGCGTGGCGCTGCCCGCGCTGCTGCTGCGCCGCCTGCGGACCGGGAGCCTGTCGGTGCGCGCGCTCCTGCCGGGGCCGCCGCTGCAGCTGCCGCCGCCCGCCCCGGTGCTGCTCTACGACCAGGGCGGGGGCCGGCGCCGGCGCGGGGAGGCCGAGGCCGAGGCCGAGGAGTGGGAGGCCGAGTCGGTGCTGGGCACCCTGCTCCAGAAGCTGCGGGAGGAAGGTTACCTGGCCTACTACCTGCAGGGTAGGTGTGCGGCGGCGGGGCCTCGCCCTCGGTGGGGACGCCGGGGTAACTGGACCTTGGGCAGCTCCCCCCTCATTTTGTCTAAAGCGCGGGTGAAACTCTGCGCCAGACGGGTGGGGGGAGAGGGGGGTCTAGACATAACCTTGGGCAAGTTCTTTACCTTCCAGAGTCCTGATTAGGGGGTCTGGAAAGTGGGGAGAATTGGGCTGACCCGACCCAGCCGGTGGGATTCTCAAGAACAAAGCTAAGTGTGGGACAGTCACCCCACCTCCTTCCAGCTGCTCTGAAAGGGAAAAGAGGGAGAGGGAGGAGCCAGAGGCCATCCTGCAGAAGCAGTGAAAGGCCCGGACCGAGGGGGCAGCGATCTGCCTTACCCACCCCCCACCCCCACCCCCCAAGCCCCCAGAGTCATGGCCAGGCTGGAGCTGGAGGGGAGGAGAGGACCGGCTGACAAAGGCCCAACAGCACCCCCACCCCAGCCCCACCAAGGCCCCGGGTCGGGGCAGGGTTCCCAGGGAACCCTCCTCCCCACCCCTGAGGAGGGTCCAAGGGCTGCCTGTTTTCCCTTGCCCCCTCCCGAAGACACCAGAATATATAAATATAGAAAGCATTGGATTTCCAGCCCCTGGCCGGGAGAAATAGTAGGTGAACGGGACTTTTCAAGTGGAGCATCACCTTCTCCTCTTTAACTGATGGCCGCTGTCCTCCCCGAGTCCAGCAGTTCACCTAGATACCGTCGGGCCCTCACGCTGCCTGGGTTTGGCCCCAGGGTGCAAGATCCTCTTGGGGTGGGTGTGCCTGGCTGGCTTTGTGCGCCCCCAGCGGCTGCAGAGGGCACTTACCCTTCAGGGGCGAGGCCCACGGTGTGGCGCCAGGGTGGCCCGGTGCCTGCAGCAGGTCAGGGTGCTCTTGCTGCACTTTGGGGACAGCTGCAAACACTCCCCAGTGTCCAGGTGGCTCAGGCTCAGGTGCTCGGTGGCCCAGAGGGCCAGGTCAGCAAGACCCCGTCCTCCCGCACAGGTGGCTTCAGCAGATTCCAGGCCGAGTGCCCTCACCTATGTGAAACCAGCTTCAACAGCCATGGTGGCCCGAGCGCGGCCCAGGCGCCCGGCCCGGTGCCCGTGGTGGGGCTGGGCAGCCTGTGCCTGGGCCACGACTGCTCGGACGCCGAGTCCGAGCCCAACCGCGACGCCATGAGCTGCGGCCCGGATTCAGAGGGCGTGGCGCCCCCGCCAGCAGGGCTGCTGCTGTCCTTCCCCGTCCAGATCCTGCCCAACCTGTACCTGGGCAGTGCCCAGGACTCGGCCAACTTGGAGAGCCTGGCCAAGCTGGGCATCCGCTACATCCTTAACGTCACCCCCAACCTCCCCAACCTCTTTGAGAAGAACGGCGACTTTCACTACAAGCAGATCCCCATCTCTGACCACTGGAGCCAGAACCTGTCCCAGTTCTTTCCGGAGGCCATCGCGTTCATTGGTGAGTGCCCCCTGCCCTGCCTGCCTGCCTGGGCCTGTCCCAGGCCACGAGTGGGTGGCTGCTGGGGGGGCAGGGGGGAGATGCTCCACTGCCCTTCCCAGGGGGAGCAGGTGGCAACTTCCATGCGGGGTGCCCAGGCCCGCCACGGCCACCCCCGACAGGCCACCCAGCCCTGGCCTCACCCTGGCCCTCGGCTCTCCCCTGCCGCCCCGCCCCCCACCCAGATGAGGCCTTGTCCCAGAACTGCGGGGTGCTCGTGCACTGCCTGGCCGGGGTCAGCCGCTCCGTCACCGTCACCGTGGCCTACCTCATGCAGAAGCTCCACCTGTCCCTCAGCGACGCCTATGACCTGGTCAAAAGGAAGAAGTCCAACATCTCGCCCAACTTCAACTTCATGGGGCAGCTGCTGGACTTCGAGCGCAGCCTGAGGCTGGAGGAGCGGCGCTCCCGGGAGCGGGCCGGTGGGGGGCAGGGGTCCACCACCTCCGACGACCCCCCCTCCTTCTTCACCACCCCCACCAGCGACAGTGTCTTCGAGTCAGACCCCACATAAGGGCCTGAAGGCCCCGTGGGTGGGGGGGGGGCTGGTGTGCTGGGTCCCCACTGCCTCCCCCACCCATGGCTCCCGCCCACCTGTTGTGGTGGGGGGGGGCCTCTGGGAAGGGGCTCAGCTGTAGGCGGCAGGGCTGGGGGGGAGCACAATACTTCACATGAGGCTGCAACGCGTGAAGATTGTGCTGCCTCTTGCCTCCAGGGTGGCAAAGGGGGGAGACCTGTCCCCCCCACTTGTGACATCAGTGGGAATCCTCTTAAATGTGCCTAGGGCCGGGCTCGGTGGCCTGACCCGCCGCCACTTTCGGGTGGAACCGTGCTCCGGAACCTGCCTTTTCTGCGACTGTTAATTTTTCCTTGGGGGTGGGGGGTGGGGGTGGGGCTGCCCATTCCGGGGGGGGGACACTTCCAGATGATGGCCGGTCCCCGGGGCCCTGCCAGCTCAACCAGGCCCTGAGCCTCCCTGCTCTCTTGGCCCTCTTCGGGATCGGTGGGTCTGCTTTGCAGAGGGCTCTGCCCCCCAGGGGGCAGCGCGTGGAGACGGAGCGGCCCACCCGGCACGCCCATGGGGGCAGCCCTCTGGGTGGCTTCTCGCTGGGGAGGGCGCCAGCCGGGGAGCCGCTGGGCGGGCTCCCAGCCCCACATCTGGCGCCCTGACTGTTTATCCACTTGACATTTGAAAAGATGCTTTTTTTCCTCTTCCCCTAGATGTCTTGACGGGATCACTGGGGCTCTTTGTGACTGAGGGTGGCCAAACTGCCGCCGGAGGAGATGGGGGTCTCAGAGAGGGGGCCGGGGGCGGGGCGAGGGGAAGAAGAAGGCCCCGATTTTGCTGCTGCGGATCCCACACGGGTGCTGTTGGTTTTGGGGGGGTGGGGCAGGGGCAGAGCGGTGCACACACACGGTCATTCATTGCCGCCCCCACCCCCTGGGGGCGGGTGTGCATGAGCGTGCGTGTGCATGGCGGGCTCACACCAGCTCGCGCGCACTAGCCGGCTTCCACGCCCGGAGTGGCAGGCACCATCATCGCCCCCTTCGACCTGCGCTTGTTTGTTTTTTTTTAATCCACACCATGGTTGCTTTCTTTCATTGTTTTCCCTGAATAAACGATTTATTTAAGATACTGAATAGAGGGGAGCTGCTTCCTGAGCGCCTTGAACGGTTTGGGGGGAAGGTGGGGAGGGCAGCATGGTGGCAAGGGCACCGGAAGGGGTGGAGGGAAGAATGGCCCCAAAGAGCCCCAGCTGCCATCCCAGGCTGGGGCCACCCTGGCCCACGTCTCTGCCTTCCTCGGTGGAGGGCGCTGCTTGGGCCGGAAAGACGATTTGCTCCCTGCCAGGTCAGGAGCTCGCCACTGTTGGCCAGCACTCTAGGGGTTCATTGAACCCCCACTGTCTACCACGCATTGTGCTAGGAACAAGGACGTGGCAGTGAGCAAAAGAGATAACACTTCCTCCCTTCTGAGAGCTGACTTTCTAGGGGGGACGGACAGACAATAAACAATGGACCTAATGAATTAGTGAATCCCTTGGTTATGTGCCCAGTGTGGCCGATAGAGCGAGGGAGGCGAGGGCAAGTTGACCATTGGGTTTGGCAGCTGAGCCCCAGCCACGGCAGCGAACCAGACCCGAGCCCTCCCTCGCAGCGCTCCCACAGTGCAGCCCTGGGTGGGCCTCACCACGAGGAGCCGGGGCTGGGGAAGGATCCGGTCAGACCGGCACATTCCAGTGCCTAGCCCTGTGGCGGACGCACGGTGGAATTTGGGCCGCGAAGGTCCGGGCTGGTGGCAGGGAGAGCATTCCAGAAGACTACGGTGACAGACAGGGCCAGCGTCTGTCCCTTGGAAGATTGCCTGCTGTCCTCAACTCTTAATGCCTCCGGGCTTTCTCCACACTGCCGGTGGAATGGTCTTTCCAAAGCAGTGATTCCCCACCAGGGGGACAGGGCAGGAAGTGGAAGGGAAGCTGGAAGTTGTTGGGGAGGGAGGGGCAAACACATGCAGTATGAGAAAGCAGTGGAGAGCTCTCGAGCAACGAAACCCTCCTGGCACAGAACCCCTCAAATGTGGGATGAACTCAAAAAACATTGTTGAACGAGTGGCTGGGCTGGTAGGAAAAGAAAACTCCTCAGAGGTCAGAAACAATGAGAATCCTTGACTCCAGAGGAGGGTGCACACTCTGGGGACAGCCCTTGTCCTGGGCCCTCATTGGCCTTCCCCTACTGGCACCTCTGGACACCACACACAGGTGCCAGGGGACAAAACCTGGGCCTGAGCAGGTGGCAAGGTAGAGAGGAGACCCCCATATAAAGCCAGGACTCCTGAAGGGCCATGGTTGTAAAGTCAACAGAACAATGTCCCTCCCCACCAAAAAAAAAATGTCCGCATCTTAATCCATGGGACCTGCAAATGTATGACCTGGCAGGGCAAAATGCACTTGCAGATGAGATTAAATTAAAGCTCTGGAGGTGGGAAGATTTATCCCGGATTATCCAGGTGGGACCAATGTCATCAAAAGAGTCCTTAGAAGTGATCCAGGGAGTCAGGAGAGCGAGAGAGGTGGGGACAAAAGAAGCATGGGTCAGAGTCAGAGAGAGATCTGAAGATGCCTGGCTGCTGCCTTTGAAGACAGAAGAAGGGGCCAGAAGCCAAAACCAATTCTGCCATAGAGCCTCCAGAAGGAACATGGCCCCACTGACACCTGGACTGTATCCCAGTGAAATCCACTTTGGACTTCTGACTTCCAGGACAGTACGATAATAAATTTGTGTTGTTGAAAGCCATGAAATGTGTGGTAAATTGTTACTGTAGCAATAGGAGACTAATACCATAGGTATTTAAAACACACACACACCAAAAAGAAATAATTATTCCACCAAAAGAGGTGAGGATATTTGCTTAGCTTGACCTTGCATCTGGTTTTAAGTGCAATCAAAGAAACATGTCTCCACTGAGAATTTATAACCACAAGCCTAAATTTTGGTTTGAAGTGGTCCAGGCGTACAGGAGTGGATGTTCCAAAATTTCTCTCTTGGAGGGTCTTAGAGATAGCAGTCTGGTTGAGGGAAGGGTTTCTGGCCTTGCCTTGACATTCAATTTGCTTAGCTAGTGTCTGGCCACGAACCTACAGAACAGGTTCCGCCAAAGTTCGACGGGCACTTAAGACTGAAAAACGAAGCAGGCCACTCCATACAGCAAAATAGTAAGAGTTTGTTAGGGAACTTAACATACTGGGAAACCTCCTGGGTGGCTACAGGACGTTCAGAGTAGCACGTCGCACCACCAGCAGGTTATAGGGGGTTATATGGGGCAAGAGCAAGGAAGGCATAGAGCCATGTCAGGACTTGCAAGATCATAAACATGTTTCTTTGAAGTTACTGATATATAACAGGAGTGATTCTAGTACAGATGCTATGTGCTTAGGAATGTGCACATGCAGTTTAAGATGCACTTACTGGGAGGAGGGGGTTTCCTTATCTAGGAATGTAAGGCTTCTCTTGTTATGGCCTCACAGCTTGCACACAGATCTTACCTAGATTGTGACAGCCCAATAAATATAGCAAAGTTTAAAACATTAATAAAATGACATTTTAAAAAGTTTTGAGTAAAGTGGTCCAGAGTTAGTAGTGCCCCCACAGTGCTTGGCAAAAGCAAGCGCAAATAATCTGTGGAGAAGTATCCTTTAAACAAAGGGACCAAATAATTCCTATTAAAAATCCTAAAGCACATTTATAATGAATAAAATCACAAAATATACAAGGAAACAAGCCACCATGAGTGAGAGTCAGCAGAAACAATAAATTGCTGTATCTACTGACCCTGCACAGATAGCAGATTTTGAAATTGTAAGACATAGACTATCAAGTATGATTAATATGTTTAAAGAAATAAAAAGAAGTATTGAAAATATAACAAAATATCAAGAAACTATAAAGTGACCAGGTACTCTTGAAAAGTGACCAAATAGAACTTCTAGAAATTTAAAATATAATAGTTGAAATGAGAACTTCAAGGTATGGGTTATACAGCATATTAAACCAAGCCAAGACAAGATTTAGTGGACCAGAAGATGGATGTAAAGAAATTACCCAGAATGCAGCACAGAGAGACAGATAGAGTGAAGTCACATATGTATTTAATTGCACTTCTAGGAGAAAAAAAAATAAAGAAAATAGGGAAGACACATTATTTAAAAACATAATGTGGACCCCTACCTCAGGCCAGACAAAACTAAATCAAAATGGATCAATGACCCAAATAGAAGAGCTAAACCCATGACACTCTTAGAAGAAAACATAGGGGGAAAACCCCATGTCCTCAGATTTGGTGATGGATCCTTGAATATAACACCAAAAACATGAGAAACAAAAGGAAAATCAGATAAATTGGGTTTCACCAAAATTTTTAAACCTTGGTGCATCAAAGAATATTATCAAGAGAGTGAAAAAGACAACCTACAGAATGGGAGAAAATAATCACAAACCACATGTTTGAAAAGATCTTAATGTCCAGAATATATAAAGAACTCTTACAACTACAACTCAACAACAAAAAGAAAACAACTGAGTTAAAAAATGGGCAGGGACTTGAACAGACATTTTCCAAAGAAGATATACAAATGGCCAATAAGCACATGAAAAGATACTCAACATCATTAGCCATTAGGGAAATGTGGATCAAAACTACAGTGAGATGCCACTTCATACCCACAATGATGTCTATTTTTTTTTTAATGGAAAATAAGCATTGATGAAGATGTGAAGAAACCAGAATCCCCATGCACTGCTGGAGGGAAGGTAAATGGTAAAGCCACTGTGGAAAGTAGAATGGCAGTTCTTCAAAAAGTTAAATCTAGAATTACCATTAGGATCCTGAAATTTCACCCCTAGGTACATATACCCAAAGAGGTTGAAGGCAGGCACTCAAACACACTTGTTCACTAATGTTCAGAGCAGTGCTGTTCACAATGACCAAAAGCTAGAAATAACCCAAGTGTCCATCAACAGATGAATGGATAAATACAATATGTGTAATATTATTTGGCCATAAGAAGGAATGAAGTTCTGAGAAATGCTGCAACATGGATGAACCTTGAAAACATTATGTTAAGTGATATAAGAAAGACGTATAAGGACAAATATTGTACGATTGTACTTATATGAAATGTCTAGAAATAACAAATTTGTAGGAACAGAAAGTAGGTCAGAGGCTAACAGATTGGCGAGGGGAAGGGAGCTGTTGCTTGATGTGTATGGAGTGTTTGGAAGTTTTGAAATAATTTTTTAATGGGAAAAGTATTTGAATAGACATTTCTCCAAAGAAGATATACAAATGGCCAATAAGCATATGAAAATATGCTCAAAGTCATTAGTCATTAGGGAAATGCAAATCAAAACTACAATGGCATACCACTTCATACCCACTAGAAGAGCTATTTTTTAATGGAAAATAACAACTTTTGGAGAGGATGCATAGAAATTGGAACCCTTATGCATTGTTGGTGGAAATGTAAAATGCTGCAGTATCTGTGGAAAACAGTTTGTTGGTTCCTCAAAAAATTACACATAAAATTACCATATGATATGGAAATTCCACTCCTAGGTATATACCCCAAAGAACTGAAAGCAAGCACTTGGACGAACATTTGCACACCAATGTTCATACTAGCATTATTTTCAATTACCAAAAGGTAGAAACAACCCAAGCATCCATCAACAGATGAATGGATAAACAAAATGCAGCATACACACACAATGGAATATTATTCAGCCATAAAAAGGAATGAAGTTCTGATACATGCTGAAACATGGATGAACCTTGAAAACATTATGCTAAGTGAAATAAGCCAGACACAAAAGGAAAAACATCATATGATTCCATTTATATGAAATGTCTAGAATAGCAAATTTATAGAGACAGAAAGGAGCTCAGAGGTTACCAGAGGCTGTGGGGAACAGGGAATGGGCAGTTATTTCTTAATGGGTACAAGACTTCTGTTTGAGGTGATGAAAAAGATTTTGTAATGGGTTGTGGTTGGGATGGTAGCACAATATTGTACTTTAAATTAATACCACTAAAAAAATTAATTGATCAATACCACTAAATTGTATACTTAAAATGACTAAAATGGCAAATTTCATAGTATACATATGTTACCACAATAAAAATGTTTTTAAAAGATAATGGCTGATGAAGACAGCAGATTAGGAGAGGCCGAGCAAACTTCTCCTCCATGAAAAAGATTAGCTAAAGGACAGAAAGCACTCCAGAACAGCAGTTGCAGGGTGCCGCCGGCCAGACAGAGACCCCTACACCACATAGTGGGGACTTAGATGGAGAGGCAGAGAGACCACACTTGAAAGGACAGGGTGAGTTTGTTTGGCCAGGACTGCCTCTGGGGACTGGCGGCTGGAGCCAGCCACTGAGCGTGGGAGGGAGCAGCTTTCAGCAGTTGGCTGGGGAGATAATACCTCACAGCCCTGTGGCCGAGAGCTCCCATGAGGGAACTTGGGATTCAGCGGTCTTGTGGTGACTGCACTCACTCTTCCTTCATGGAAGCATGTGGTGCGCACAGCCAAGAGGCAAGGCACTGCACTGAAATGCCAGGATCCCCTCCCCCATCCCAGAGACTCGCAGGCACACAGCGGACAGGGACTCTGGTGCATTGGAGCTAGGGAGTGAGAGCCACAGCCCCACAGCCCCAGAGTGCAGAGTGATCCACCCACAGCCCTGAAAACTGCTGGGACCATGATATCCTGAAGAGGACTTCCTGCCAAATTGTGCAGCCCCTCCCACCCAGGGCTGGCAGTCCCCAATGCACATGGAGAACAGGTGTGCTGATTGGATTTCCACTCAGTTTGAACCCCAGCCAGCGCACAAAGTTGGGGGAGAGCTGGTTTGAGCAAAAGAGGTGGCTAGAGAGCGCCATCTACTGGGAGAACGGGGAAAGTGCAATACAGCAAGCTGTAGCTCTGCCAAATTAGATATAAATGCTCAAATAAGCCTGCATTTCCCCAAGTAATCTTACCAAGGTAAGCAAATGCCCCAAAGCCAATGGAAAATCATAAAGCACCTGAAGGAACAATAAGATATGATGGGCAAGTCAAACAAACAAATGAAAAAGCAGGAGACACAGAACTTGAAGCAATTAACCAGAGTACACACTTCAAAACAACTTAAATGAGTTGGCTAAAGACATAAAGGACATCGAGAAGGCTTTAAAAGAGCATAAAAAAGAATTTGAAGGAGTAAATAGAAAAATAGCAGATCTTATGGAAATAAAAGATACTGCTGATCAAATTAAAAATATATTAGAGGCACAACAGCAGATTTGAAGAGGCAAAAGAAAGAATAAGTGAACTAGAGGACAAAGCAATTGAATGCAAATGCACAAAAGAACAAATGGTGAAAAAAAATTGAAAAGTTTGAAATGGATCTCAGGGAATGATGGACAATGTGAAAGGCACAAATATAAGAATCACTGGTGTGCCAGAAGGTGAAGAGAAGAGTAAAGGGCTAGGAAGAGTATTTGAGGACATACTTGGAGAAAACTTCCCAACCCTTCTGAATGACATAAGTATGCAAATCAAAGACGCCCAATGAACTCCAAACAGAATAAATCCAAATAAACCCACTCTGACATGTACACTAATCAGACTGTCAAATGCTGAAGAGAAGGAGAAACTTCTGAAATCAGCAAGAGAGAAGCAATTCACCAAATACTAGGGAAACAACATAAGACTAAGTAGTGACTACTCAGCGGGGACCATGGAGGCGAGAAGGCAGTGGTATGACATATTTCAGATTCTAAAAGAGAAAAATTGGCAGCCAAGAATGCTTTTCCAGTAACGGTGTCCTTCAAAAATTGAGGGAGAGTTTGTAATTTTTGCAGACAAACAAATACTGAGAGAATTTGTTAACAAGAGACCTGCCCTAGAAGAAATATTAAAGGGAGTTCTACTGACTGAGAAAAAAAGAAAGGAGGGAGAGGCTTGAGGAGGGCACAGAACTGAAGAGTATTAGTAAGAGTAACTTAAAGGGAAAAGGGGTGGGGTGGGGGGGTGGGAAACAGATCTGACAAATAAAAACCAAAGGATAAGATGGTTGATTCAAGAACTGCCTTCACAGTAATAACATTGAATGTGAATGGATTAAACTCCCCAATTAAAAGAAACAGACTGGTGGAATGGATGGGTATGAGCCATCAATATGCCGTTTACAAGAGACTCATCTTAGGCCCAGTGACACAAAGAGATTGAAAGTGAAAGGATGGAAAAAAATATTCCATTTGGCAAGCTACAGCCATAAGAAAGCAGGGGTAGCAATACTAATATCAGACAAAATAGACTTTAAATGCAAAGATGTCATAAGAGACAAAGAAGGACACTATATACCAATAAAAGTGACAATTCATCAAGAAGAATAACAGCCATAAATGTTTATGAATTCAATCAAGGTGCTTTAAAGTACATGAGAAAAACATTGGCAAAACTGAAGGAAGCAATAGAAGTTTCTACAATAGTAGTGGGAGACTTCAATACATCACTCTCTTCTATAGATAGAACAACTCGACAGAGGACTAATAAGGAAATTGAGAACCTAAACAATGTGATAAATGAATTAGACTTAATAGACATATGTAGAACATTATATCCCAAATTACCAGGATATACGTTCTTCTCTAGCCCTCATGGAACTTTCTCCAAGATAGATCATATGCTGGGGCACAAAACAAGCCTCAATAAACTTAAAAATATTGAAATTATTCAAAGCACATTTTCTGACCATAATGACATGCAACTAGAAGTCAATAACCACCAAAGAACTAAAACATTCCCAAATATGTGGAGGTTAAACAACACACTCCTAAACAATCAGTAGGTCAAAGAAGAAATTGCAAGGAAAACTTGGCAAATATCTAGAGACAAAGGAAAACAGGAACACAACATATCAACACCTCTGGGATGCAGTGAAGGTGGTGCTGAGGGGCAAATTTGTAGCTCTGAGAGCATACATTAAAAAGGAAGAAAGAGCTAAAATCAAAGACCTAACTGAACAACTGAAGAAGCTAGAGCATTATCAGCAAATAACACTAAAGCAAGTAGAAGAACAGAAATAACAAGGATTAAAGCAGAAATAAATGATACAAAGAACTGATTTTTTTATAAGGCCCCCAAATCCACTGAGTTGGGTTAGAACAGTCTCTTCAACAAATGGGGCTGGGAGAACTGGATATCAGTAACAAAAAGAATGAAAGAGGACCCCTACCCCACACCCTATACAAAAATTAACTCAAAGTGGATCAAAGACCCCAATATAAGAGACAGTAAGATAAAACTCCTAGAAGATTATGTAGGGATACATCTTCAAGATCTATTAGGAGGTAGCTTCTTAGACCTTACACCCAAAGCACAAGCAACAAAAGAAAAAATAGATAAATGGGAACTCCGCAAAATCAAAAGCTTCTGTACCCCAAAGGAACTGTCAAAAAGGTGAAGAGGCAGCCAAGGCAATGGGAGAAAATATTTGGAAACCATATATCTAATAAGAGACTGATATCCTGCATATATAAAGAAATCCTACAACTCAACAACAATAGTACAAACAGCCCATTTATAAAATGGGCAAAAGATATGAAAAGACCTTTTTCCAAAGAGGAAATACAAACGGCTAAAAAACACATGAAAAAATGTTCATCTTCCCTAGCTATTAGGTAAATGCAAATCAAAACCACAATGAGGTATCATCTCACACCAATAAGGATGGCTGCCATTAAACAAGCAGGAAACTACAAATGCTGGAGAGGATGTGGAGAAACTGGAACTCTTATTCACTGCTGGTGGAACTGTATAATGGTTCAGCCACTCTGGAAGACAGTCTGGCAGTTTCTTAGAAAACTAGATATAGAGTTACCCTTTGATCCAGTGATTGCACTTCTCGGTATATACCCGGAGGATCTGAAAGCAGTGACACGCACAGATATTTGCACACTGACGATCACAGTAGCACTATTCACCATTGCCAAGAGATGGAAACAACCCAAATGTCCTTCAACAGATGAGTGGATAAACAAAGTGTGGTATATACACACAATGGAATACTATGCAGCAGTAAGAAGGAACAAGGTCCTGAAACACATAGCAACATGGATGAACCTTGAAGATACAGTGCTGAGTGATATTGTATGGAGAGATATTGCATGTTACCACTTTTATGACATATCTGAACAATGTAAAATCAATGTCTTATAATATAGAATATTGGGGACCTAGTGATACACAGTAGCTAGTGAAGGGGGAATGATCACCTGATATGTACAGACATGTTAATGAGGGTGAACTTAAAGGTGTGGGAATAGACAGGGATGATAATCGTTTGTTAATGGGATTACAAGTATCAGTGCCACATTGAAGGAGAACATGATTGAAAGTGGGTGTTTAAAGGCATGTATCCCACAGATTAGCACTACAAATATAAATGTTTGCATGATATACTTCTAAGGTATGACACTGATACAAAGAAGTAACAACATAATGGTATATGGGAAAAAACTACCTATTGCATACTATGGACTGTATTTAATAGGAATACCTTACCAGTACTTCACTAATACTAGAGATGAATAATTACAGGCTGATAACAGCTTTGGGGTGTTTTGTATTATGATTATTTAAAATTGTGAGTGGTGATGATTGTACAACTAAGTGAAGATTATGTGAGACATTGATTGTTTATCTTGGACAGAATATATATTATGTGAACTTAGGAACTGCCTACTTAATAAGTCAAGTTCTTGATCTTGAGGCTTGTTCTAGTGAAACTTAGGGCCGTAAAGGGGAGGCTAAGCCTACCGATAATTACGCCTAGGAGTCACCTCTAGAGAACCTCTTTTGTTGCTCAGATGTGGCCTTTCTCTCCCTATGCAAGTCCAACTATGCATATAAATTAATTACCCTCCCCCCCAGATGGGATTTGACTCACAGGGGAGTGAATCTCCATGTTGAAGTGGCACATGACCCCAGGAATGAGCCTAGACCTGGCATTGAAGGATTGAAAATGCCTTCTTAACCAGAGGTGGAAGAGAGCAGAGAAGGAACAGGGCTCCAAAAATAAAAGAAATATAAACAGAAAAGGAAATATAAACAAACATAAGCATATATAGGTATATACAGTATAGCAGACAATGAGCTCTATGAGGCTAGAGATGTGCAAATGGTGAAGGCAAATGCTGAGAGAATGAAAAAGGTGCAGACATTGTTTGGGTTTGCAGGTAGGTAGAAGAAAGGCTTCACAAGAAAGGGGCATCTGGCATGAACCCTGCATTACCGATCTGCAGCAAACCTCTGTAATCTCAGCTTGTGCCACTCTTGCTCATTAGCCAAAATGGCCTTTTCTGGTTCTTAAAAACTAAATTATCTCTAGCTTCAAAAAAAAAAAAAAGGAAAGAAAGAAAGAAAATGCCTTGTTGACCAAAAGGGAGAAAAGGTAACAAAATAAGTTTACAGTGGCTAAGAGATTTCAAATAGAGTCAAGAGACTATCCTGGAGTTACTCTTATGCAAGCTCCAGGTAGATATCCCAAATGGTCACAATATGCCATACCCTATCCAACAGTAGTCCCCAAATACCTAGGTCCCTACCTGAGATTCTATCAAAGTTTATTTTTCAGAAACTTAAATCCACCAGAGTGTTCCTATGCCAGACAAGTCCTAAACCCAGAGGCAAGAGCCTCTTTAAGAACATCAACCAGATGCAGCCCCCTTCTCCATAATGTCAACACGCATTTTTAATATGAACAAGTTAGGGTGGTCACTGTCTAGACACCCCTAGAGATTGAGAAGGTGATTAAACTAGAGGAAGGGGTAGCAATAGACAAGATGGAATTTAACAAAGGATTATGAATACTGAATCTCTATATAATTTTCCTCTTCTTAGTTGCTAGGGCATTAGAATAGCTAGAAGGAAAGAAATGAAATGGAGGAACTGTAACCCATAATATTCTTTGAAATTTGCTCTATAGCTACTTGTTAAATTGTAATTTGAAAGTTATCTTTCTGCATACATATTTCACAATAAGGAAAAAACTGACACTGTGCAGCAGTAACCCAGAACATTCTTTGAAATTACCTATATAACTACTTGTTAAATTGTACTTTGAAAGTTATCACCTTGCTGTATATATGTTATATTTCACAGTAAGGAAATAACTGAAATTGTGGAACTGTAACCCATCGCATTCTTTGAAATTTGCTCTCTAACACTGCTTGTTAAATCATACTTTGAAAGTTATCACTGTTTTGTATATATGTTAAATTTCACAACAAAAAATGTATTTTTAAAAAAGATAATGGCTGAGAATTTTCCAAACTGATAAAAGGCACTGCTATGTGCCCCCCAATGTCTATGCTCCCCTTCCTCCTTTCAGAAAGAGAACCCTTGCAAAGTTTAATACAGCATGTGGCTTCCCAGCTAGAAATTTTTTTTCCCAGCCTCCCTTGCAGCCAACTGTGGCCATGTGCCTTAGTTCTTACCAATGAAATGTGAGCTGAATGATTCATGTAACTTCCACAGCATTTCCTTAAAAAGAAATTGTTTACCTGGAGAGGCCCCAAAGAGGAGAGAGGAGAAGGGAATAGTGCCCCTGAGAGACAACTGGAGTTCTGAGGATTGGGAGAGTGGAGGGAGGTCCAGCTCAACTGGCAGTCCTCCTTCTGGGAACTCAGACCCCAGGGGCTGGAATTCAGATTCCAGCTTCAGTCAGCCACGCCCCTGACAGGATCAGAGTCACCAGGAGAACTAAAGGCTCCATACCTCCTTACACTGGTGGGGGAGCTGCGGGCTGGCCAGCGCCACCTGCTGGACAGGAGGGGAAAAGCACCAATTCTAAAGGCCTCATAGGAGGGTCTCATTCTCAGGAAAACTCCATACCCTCCCAATGAGACCTGGGCCTCACTAGACTGGGAAAATCTGACTAGGGTCGACCATATCTGAGGAGACCCACTCACAAAAAGGTTACATAGAGGCAGAGCAAGAAACAGAAAAAACAAGAGAGGAAAAATTCTGATCAACTAAATAGAACCTAAGTTAGAGGTCTAGAATAAGTTGAACTGAATAACAGAGGCCAGAAAACAAAGCCAACCAACAAGAAAATCACTAGGTAAAAGACAGAAAACAAGCTCCAAAATAAACTAATCAAGAGAATCAGATGCCTAGACAACTTAAGATAACAAGCCATACCAGGAAACACGAAAACATGGACCAGCCAAAGGAACAAACTAATAGCTCAGCTGAGACACAGGAGTGGAGGCAACTAATGCTAAATAAATTCAGTGAAATGAAGGAATATATAGCAAAAGAGCTGAAGGATATAAAGAAGACACTGGCTGACCATAAAGAAGAATTCATAAACTTAAAAAAACAAATGGCAGAACTCATGGGAATGAAGGCCACAATGGAGGAGATGAAAAACACAATGGAGGGACACAACAGTAGATTTGAACAGGCAGAAGAAAGGATCAGTGAACTGGAAGACAGGTCATTCGAATTCATACACACAAAAGAACAGATGGTGAAAAAAATGGAAAAATATGAGCAGGGTCTTAGGGAGCTGAGTGACAACATGAAACGCACAAATATACGTGTTATGGGTATCCCAGAAGGAGAAGAGAGGGGAAAAGGGGCAGAAAGAGTAATAGAAGACATATTCACTGAAAGTTTCCCAACTCTTATAAAAGACAGAAAATTAGAGATTCAAGAAGTACAACGTACCCCAAATAGAATAGATCCCAATAGACCTACTCCAAGACACTTACTGGTCAGATTGTCCAATGTCAAAGACAAAGAGAGGATTCTGAAAGCAGCAAAAGAAAAGCAATCCATCACATACAAGGGAAGGTCAATAAGACTATGTACAGATTTCTCTGCAGAAACCATGGAGGCAAGAAGACAGTGGCATGATATATTTAAGATACTGAAAGAGAAAAACTGCCAACCAAGAATTCTATATCCAGCAAAACTTTCCTTCAAAAATGAGGGAGAGATTAAAACATTTTCAGACAAACAGACACTGAGAGAGTTTGTGAATAAGAGACCGGCACTACAAGAAATACTAAAGGGAGTGCTACAGGCTGATAGGAAAAGACAGGAGAGAGAGAGTTGCAGAAGAGTGCAGAAATGAAGATTATCAGGAAAGGTAAAAGGAGAGGAAAAAATAAGATATGACATATAAATTCCAAAAAACAAAATGGTAGTAGAAAGTACTGCCCTTACAGTAATAACGCTAAATGTAAATGGATTAAACTCCCCAATAAAAAGACACAGACTGGCAGAATGGATTAAAAAACAGGACCCATCTATATGCTGTCTACAAGAAACTCACTTTAGACACAAGGACAAACATAGATTGAAAGTGAAAGGTTGGAAAAAGATATTTCATGCAAACAACAACCAGAAAAAAGCGGGAGTAGCTATATTAATATCAGACAAGTTAGACTTCAAAAGTGAAACAATTAAAAGAGACAAAGAAGGACACTATATATTAATAAAAGGGTCAATTCATCAAGAAAACATAACAATCATAAATATTTATGCACCAAGCCAGAATGCCCCAAAATTCATGAGGCAAACACTGCAATCACTGAAAGGAGAAATAGATACCTCTACAATAATAGTTGGAGACTTCAATACACCACTCTCTTCAATGGATAGAACATCTAGACAGAGGATCACTAAAGAAACAGAGATGTTGAATTGTATGATAAATGAACTAGACTTGACAGACATTTATAGAACACTACATCCAACAACAGCAGGATACACTTTTTTCTCAAGTGCTCATGGAACATTCTCTAGGATAGACCACATGTTGGGTCACAAAGCAAGTCTCAACAAATTTTAAAATATTGATATTATACAAAACACTTTCTCAGACCACAATGGAATGAAGTTGGAAATAAATAAAAGGCAGAAGGTCATAAAATTCACAAACATATGGAGGCTAAACAACACCCTCTTAGAAAACCAGTGGGTAAAGGAAGAAATTACAAGAGAAATTAGTAAATACCTCGAGGCAAATGACAATGAAAACACAACTTATCAAAACTTATGGGATGCAGCAAAGGCGGTGCTGAGAGGGAAATTTATTGCCCTAAATGCCTATATTAAAAGAGAAGAGAGAGCAAAAATTGAAGAGTTAACTGCTCACCTGGAGGAATTAGAGAAAGAACAGCAAACTAACCCCAAAGCAAGCAGAAGGGAAGAAATAACAAAGATTAGAGCAGAAATAAATGCAATTGAGAACAGGAAAACAATAGAGAGAATCAACAAAACCAGAAGTTGGTTCTTTGAGAAAATCAATAAAATCGATGGACCACTGGCTAGGCTAACAAAAAAAAGAGAGAGCAGATGCAAATAAATGCAATCAGAAATGGGAAAGGAAATATAACTACTGACCCTGCAGAAATTAAGGAGATAATGAGAAGATACTATGAGCAACTATATGCTAATAAACTAGACAACTTAGATGAAATGGACAACTTCCTAGAAAAGCATAAACAACCAACATTAACTCAAGAAGAAATAGATGACCTCAACAAACCAATCACAAGTAAAGAGATTGAGTCAGTCATCAAAAAGCTCCCAAAAAGGAAAAGCCCAGGACCAGATGGTTTCACATGTGAATTCTACCAAGCATTCAAGAACGAATTAGTACCAATCCTGCTCAATCTCTTCAAAAAAATTGAAGAAGAGGGAAAGCTACCTAACTCTTTCTATGAAGCCATCATCACCCTAATACCAAAACCAGGCAAAGATACTACAAAAAAAGAAAATTATAGACCAATTTCTTTAATGAATATAGATGCAAAAATCCTCAACAAAATACTCACAAATCGAATCCAGCAGCACACTAAAAGAATTATACACCACGACCAGGTGGGATTTATTCCAGGTATGCAAGGCTGGTTCAACACAAGAAAATCAATTAATGTAATACACCACATCAATAAATCAAAGCAGAAGAACCACATGATCATCTCGATTGATGCAGAAAAGGCATTTGACAAAATTCAACATCCTTTCCTGATGAAAACACTTCAAAGGATAGGAATAGAAGGGAACTTTTTCAATATGATAAAGGCAATATATGAAAAACCCACAGCTAACATCACACTCAATGGGGAGAGACTGAAAGCTTTTCCTCTAAGATCAGGAACAAGACAGGGATGCCCACTATCACCATTGCTATTCAACATTGTGCTGGAAGTTCTAGCTAGAGCAATTAGGCAAGAAAAAGAAATAAAAGGCATCCAAATTGGAGAGGAAGAAGTAAAACTTTCACTATTTGCAGATGACATGATTCTATATGTAGGAAATCCAGAAAAATCTACAGCAAAGCTACTAGAACTAGTCAATGAATACAGCAAAGTAGCAGGCTACAAGATCAACACGCAAAAATCTGTAGTGTTCCTATACACAGGTAATGTGCAACAAGAGGAGGAAATCAAGAAAAAAATCCCATTTACAATAGCAACCAAAAGAATCAAGTATTTAGGAATAAACTTAACCAAGGACACAAAAGACCTTTACATAGAAAACTATAAGAAACTGCTGAAAGAAATTGAACAAGACCTGAAAAAATGGAAGAACATACCATGTTCATGGATTGGAAGACTAAATATAGTTAAGATGGCAATTTTACCTAAACTGATTTACAGATTCAATGCAATACCAATTCAAATCCCAACAACTTACTTTACAGAAACAGAAAAACCAATAACTAAATTTATTTGGAAGGGTAAGGTGCCCCGAATAGCCAATAATGTCTTGAGAAAGAGGAGTGAAGTGGGAGGTCTCACACTACCTGACTTTGAAGCATATTACAAAGCTACAGTGCTCAAAACAGCATGGTCCTGGCATAAGGACAGATATACTGATCAATGGAATCGAATTGAGTGTTCAGAAGTAGACCCTCACATCTATGGACAACTGATCTTTGATAAGGCAGTGAAGCCGAAGCAACTGGGAAAGAGCAGCTTGTTCAATAAATGGTGTTTGGAGAACTGGATATCCATTTCCAAAAGAATGAAAGAGGATGTCCATCTCACACCTTATACCAAAATTAACTCAAAGTGGATCAAAGACCTAAACATTAGCACCAAGACCATAAAACTCTTAGAAGAAAATGTAGGGCAATATCTTAAAGATCTTGTGAAAGGAGGTGGTTTCTTAGACCTCACACCCAAGGCACGAGCAACCAAAGAACAAATAGACAAATGGGATCTCCTCAAAATTAAACACTTTTGTACATCAAAGGACTTTGTCAGAAAAGTAAAAAGGCAACCTACACAATGGGAGATGATATTTGGAAACCACATATCAGATAAGGGTTTAATATCCCGAATATATAAAGGAATCCTGCATCTCAATAACAGAAAGACAAACAATCCAATTTAAAAATGGGCAAAAGACATGAACAGACATTTTTCTGAAGAGGAAATACAAATGGCTCAAAAGCATATGAAAAAATGCTCAACTTCACTGGCTATTAAGGAAATGCAAATCAAAACCACAATGAGATATCATCTCACACCTACCAGAATGGCCATTATCCAAAAAACAGAAAATGACAAGTGCTGGAGAGGATGTGGAGAAAGAGGCACACTTATTCATTGTTGGTGGGAATGTAGAATGGTGCAACCACTCTGGAAGACAGTATGGAGGTTCCTCAGGAAGCTAAATATAGATTTGCCATATGACCCAGCTATTCCATTGCTAGGTATATACTCAGAGGAACTGAAACTTAAAACACAAACAGACATTTGTAAACCAATGTTTATTGCAGCATTATTCACAATTGCCAAGAGATGGAAACAGCCCAAATGTCCATCAAAGGACGAGTGGATAAACAAACTGTGGTATATACACATGATGGAATATTATGCAGCTGTAAGACAGAACAAAGACATGGATCATGTAATAATGTGGATGAACCTTGAGGACATTATGTTGAGTGAAGTTAGCCAGAAACAAAAGGACAGATTCTGTATGGTCTCACTAATATGAACAGACATTAATGAACAAACTTTGGGAGTTAAAAGCTGACAACACAGGCAACCAGGAGATAGAAAGAGGGCAGAGATCAGCCATTTGATGCTGAAGGACTACAGAATGTTTAGGATTGATTGCATAGATCCAGAAATAGATAGCATAATACTGTGTGATGGTAGCATGGTATTGTAAGTATACTGAACAAAGATGTCTGTGAGTAAAGCTGAAAGAGGTGGGATAGGAGAATGTATGACACCAGAGGTAAAGATAGATGATAAAGACTGGGACTGTATAACGTGGCAAAAACTGGAGTGGCCAATGACTGTTATTAAATATACAAATATAAAAATGTTTTTGCATGTGGAAAAGCAAATGAATGTCAACCATGTAGAAATTTGAAAAAGGGATGGTATTCAGGAAAAAACATAATCAAAGCAAACTGGAGTCTATGGTCAACAGTAACATTGTAATATACCTCCATTAAATGTAACAAAGGCAATACGCCAATGCTAAATGTATATGAGAAGGAGACATAGGGGAGTAATATGGGATTCTTGGTAGTGGTGTTATTTGCTGTCCTTAGTAGTATATTGTATTGTATGACATGTTATTTTTCTTTTTATCATTTTTTCTTATTGCTAAAAAAAAAAACAAAAACAATTTTTCTTGTAGTAATCAGTATGTTCAAATGCTGATTGTGGTGATAAATGTACAACTTTATGATGATACCATGAACAACTGATTGTACACTGTGGATAAATGTATGGTATGTGAATATAACTCTATAAAATTGTAGGAAAATATATATATAGGAGTAAAAGTGTTGGAGAAAACATGGTGAGAGGGATGATGCCTCACCAATATGGACTAACTACAATGTGTAAACTCAGAATTGAATCTTAGAACATAGCCTAACGTGGACACAATAATTGTAATAGTCCCTAGATTGTAAGCTCTTATAGCAGTTAACTCTATCCCTGAATTGTAAGGCCTGTCTCTAAACTTTGAGATGCTGATCCCCTAGCGTATGTTGTCACAAACATTGGGACTGGCGGTTTGATGTGCTGAGCCCTCGAGCATGGGACTTGCCCTTATGAAGCTCATTACCACAAAGGAGAGTCTAAAGTTGTATCTAATGGTGCCTAAGAGTCTCCCCCTGAGTACCTCTTTGTTGCTCAGATGTGGCCCTCTCTCTCTCTAACTGAGCCATCTCGACAGGTGAACTCGCTGCCCTCCCCCCTACGTGGGACCCGACTCCCAGGGGTGTAAATCTCCCTGGCAACTCAGAGTATGACTCCCGGGGATGAATGTGGACCCGGCATCGTGGGACTGAGAGTATCTTCTTGACCAAAAGGGGGATGCAAAATGAGACGAAATAGTTTCAGTGGCTGAGAGATTCCAAATGGAGTCGAGAGGTCACTCTGGTGGACATTCTTATGCACTATATAGATAACACCTCTTAGGCTTTAATGTATTGGAATAGCTAGAAGTAAATACCTGAAACTACCAAACTCCAACCCAGCAGTCTGGACTCCTGAAGACAATTATATAATAATGTAGATTACAAGGGGTGACAGTGTGATTGTGAAGACCTTGTGGATCACACCCCCTTTAGCTAGTGTATGGATGAGTGGAGGAATGGGGATAAAAACTAAAGGACAAATGGGGTGGGATGGGGGGATGAGTTGGGTGTTTTTTTTCACTTTTATTTTTTATTCTTGTTCTGGTTCTTTCTGATGTAAGGAAAATGTTCAGAGATAGATTGTGGTGATGAACGCATAACTATGTTATCATACTGTGGACAGTGGATTGTATATCATGGATGATTGTATGGTGTGTGAATGTATTTCAATAAAACTGAATTTAAAAAAAAAGAGAGTAAATAACTTAGCATGGATAAATTCCACATAGAAAACATGATATATGGCATTTAGTTCAATAAACTTTATAATTTAGCAGCCAGAAGTTATTTAGTAAATGTGATGGAACTGATGAGTGAATAATAGCACCTAGTAGTTAATAATATTTCTTTTTGATCAAAGACCTCCAAGTACCATGTAATCCTGGTACTTGGAGGTTCTAAGTTTTCTTAGAAAATCAGTTGCAGAGACAGGTGATGTATAGGGCTGGGGCTCAGAGAATTCTGACCCTGTAGCGCCACCTGCGGGCAGGTGCTCTTTTAGGATTCACTGTTCCTGAATCTGCAGCCACCGAAATCAACTCCATGGACATGTGATATGCATACCATGAGCCCACCGGGAATTTGTAACAATATCTAGTAGAATCAACATTAAAAATTAAAAAGAAAAAAAAAAGAAATTGTTTGCCCTCTCCTTCCTTTTCCCTTCCTAAAGTTTGGCCATGCAGACATGTGACATCACCCTAGATGACGGCAGAGAAACAAGATAGAAGACACGTGGGTCCCTAAAATGACCCCATAGAACAGGGCAGCTCGACCATTACATGAGAGACAAATCATCTTCTTTGGTTGGAACCACTCAATTTAGGGGTCTCTTTGTTATGGCTGCTTATCCTGTGCTCTAGTAAATAATTTAATCCTCTGATTCAGTAAGCCAAACAAATGCCATTAAGGATAAATAAAAGAAATTCACAGCAAGGCCCAAAGGAAAGAGGGGATCTGGTAAGCAGCCAAAAAGAAAAGAGAGGTTATTACAGAGGAGTGACAAGTATGACTGATACCTGATTTCTCACAGCAACTGTGGAAGCCAGAAGCTAGTGGAGATCATGAAAGAGCTGAGAGAAAATAACTGTCAAACTTAGATTGTAAATCCAATGAAACCATCTTTCAGGACTGAAGATGAGATGAAGGCATTTTTCAGACAAAGGCTAAGAAAATTCATCACTATCAGACCTTCACTAAAGCAACCTCTAATGTTGTAGTTCAGGAAGAAAGAAAAACAGTCCCAGCAGGATTGTGTCTGAGATGCAAGGATAAAAAATGGCAAACAAAGGAAATGATAAAAGTACATGTAAATCTAATGACTGTTTACAGAAACAATGTGTAATTTATAGAGTAAAAGAAAAACACAAGATAGAGTTAAAAAACCGACAGCAATATCATATGAGTTATGGGGATGGTGATAAGAATTAAAGAATTCCAAAATCCTTGTATAGTTTGGGCAAATAATCAAGATATTGATCCATTTGAATTGGTGTGTTTAGATCATTTATATTTAATGTAATTATTGATATGGTTGGGTTTACCATCTTACTATTTGTTTTCTATTTGTCCCAGCTGTTCTTTATTCCTTCTTCCCTCTTTTCTTGTCTCCTGTTGGATTGAGTATTTTTTAGTTATTCCATTTTATCTACACTATTGGCTTATTAGCTATACCTCTTTTTTTAGTGGTTGCTCTAGGGTTTACAATATGTGCCTTTAACTCCTTCTACACTTAAATAATATTATTACCATTTCTTGTATAATGTAAGATCCTTATAACAGTATACTTCCATTTCTCCTCTTCCATACTTTGTGCTATTATTGTCATACATTTTACTTCCACATATGTTGTGAATCTCATACTACATTATTATATCTGCATTGGTCAATTCTTTTTAAAGAAATTTTAAAATGAGAAAAAAACTCTTTATACTGACCTATATATTTCTATATATTTGCCATTTATGGTGCTCTACATTCCTTTGTGTAGATTTGGTTTTCCATCTGGTTTCACTTTCTTTTTGCATGAACAACTTCCTTTAACATTTATTTTAGTTCAGGATTGCTAGTGACAAATTCTCTCAGCTTTTACTTGGTCTGAAAAAGTCTTTTTTTAACCTTCATGTTTGAAGGGTATTTTCAGGAATATAGAATTCTAGGATGATTTTTTTTTTTTCCTTGCAACACTATAAGATGCTGTTCCATTGTTTTCTGGCTTACATAGCTTCTGACAAGGAGTCTGTGAAAATTCGTATGTTTGCTCCTTTGTACATAATGTGTCTTTTTCCTCTTTGGTGCTTTTAAAATTTTCTCTTTGTCTCTGGCTTTCAGTTATTGGATTCTTATGTGCTTTGCTGTGGTTTTCTTTGTGCTTATCCTGCTTGGGGTTTACTGAGGTTCCTGGATCTGTGGGTTCATGGTTTTCATCAGAGTTGGAAAATGTTTGGCCTTTGTTTCTTCAAATTTGTTTCCTTCCCCTCTTACTTATGGTACCTCAATTATACACATGCTAGAATATTTTGATATTATCCCACCTTTCACTAAAGTTATATCATGGGTTTGGTTTTTTTTTTTACAATATTTTTCCTCTCTGTACTTCATTCCATATAGACTCTATTGAGATGCCTTCGGGTTCACTTATTCTTTTCTGCTATGTCTAGTCTGCCTTTAATCCCATTAAGTGAAAATTTTATTTCCCAATCTTGTATTTTTCATCTCCAGAAGGTACAGTTGGTACTTTTTAGTATATTTCATTTCTCTCCTCATTATGTTCACGTTTTCCTTTACATCTTGAGCATATGGAACATATTTATTACAGCTGCTTTAATGTGCTTATCTTTTAATTTCATTATCTCTGTCACTTCTGGGTCTGTTTCTATTGGTTGATTTTTTCTCATTATGAGTCACATTTTTATGCTGCTTCTATCTCAGGGATCACACCCCTGCACTGCCTGTTGTCCACCATCTGAAAACAGTTGAGTGGTATATTTTGTCAATCTTTTAAGTTATTTATGACTGGAGGGTTATTCTGGCCTCTGTTACTCCCTCATGGCTATATCGATATTTCATAACTTTAAACCTTATTAAGATAAATATGTGTGCTAATTTCTAGGGTAAATTCTAAATATAAATAAATGCATAGTATTTCCAAACTAGTATATGGAAAAAATAAAATAATGGAGGAAAATCTCAATTCAAAAGGAGTAAAGAGAGAGAGATAACAAAACAGAAACATTGGACTAAATAGAAAGCATAAAATAAGATTTTAGAAATAAATCCAAACATCACTAAGCAAGATAAATAGACTAAATTCTCCAGTTAAAGACAGGGTTTTTAAAAATCTAGCTATATGCTCTTTATAAGAGATACATCTGAATGATAGGACAAAAAAGGTCCCAGCTATGGTCAAATGAGGAGATCAGAAAATAATCCCCCCCCAAAAGCAACTATAAATCTGGACAAAATTAAGACAAACAACCTTTTTAGTGATTTAGAAATCAACCAAAGCCATATGTGGTAGGTTGAATAATGTACCACAACATAGACATGTACTTAATCTTCTTTTTATGTCCTTAATCTTAATCTACATTCCTGTGGGTGTGAATCCATTGTAAATAGGACCTCTTGAAGATGTTACTTTCAGATAAGGTGTGGCCCAACTGATTGAGGATGGGTCTTAATGCATATTACCGGAGGCCTTATAAAGAGAAGAAACTGGAGGCCAGAAGTAGGAGAAAGTCACAGGGAGGACCTGTTGCAGGATAATATCTCTACTAAGAAATCTAATAATGAGGCTGCTGACTCCTTCTCTCTATGCTGCTCTCATATTTTCTGTTCTAATAGTGACGAAGCAGTTATTCCTTCTGATATAGAAGCATGTTTAATAGAACTTTTACCTAAAAATACTCAAGTACAATTTCCAAATGCTAAAAAGTGGAAAGGCCTTACTATAATAACTGGGAGAGATGTTTCATACCCTTCAAGTCCCATATTAGAAAATTATACTGAGGGAGAAGCTAAACAGTTAAAAGAACTGTGAATATTTTTAAGAAAGCAGAAAGGCCCTCTCAACTTTCTTAGATATAGATAACATGTAATCACCTAATCCTCTGTGAAAACAGGATGGGGCTGCCGCTGTTACTTTAATCATAAATAAGTCATAAATAACGTAGCAAGCTTGAATACAGTCCTAATCAAATGTATGTTTATCAATATGAGGTAGTGGCTAAACTAATCAATAGAATAAAATGAAAAAACTATATTAATAAGTTAGAAACAAGTAATAGTAATCTCTTTTCTAATTTTTAGTCTTTATACAAGTAAAAGTATGTTATATTGCTCTTACAGAAATCATAGTTTAATTAGTAAAAATATTATCAATAGAGTTTTACGGGCATTCAAGGCTAAGTCTCTGATGACATGGATACCTTCCTTTGATCTTGAGCCACTCATGGATTGAGATGCTTCATTTGGTGAGACATTCATGTTCACGAAGCAGCATTTAATGTAAAAATAGAATATGACTTTTTTACAAGGGCTATGAATTTTCTATAATGGAGACAAGGGGGAGCTCTCTGATCTCATGTCCAGCTGCGTCTGGAGGAGTGGGGGCTCCCAGGCTTGCTAATGTATCAATTAATTTTTACATTGTAATCTTGTTCCGTTTACCTTAAGTGCTTCTTGAGTAAAAATGTGTTGAAGTTGAATTCTTGTCTTGAGTGCTCTGTACTTGTAAACTATCGTCTGTCCCTATGCTCTTAATTGAGTGGGAGGTCACTTGATGAAGCCCCAACCCATTGAATCACGACCTGATTAGGCTCAGGCCTTTTCTAACGGAGGTCACAGGTTTACAGTGTAAAGAGACGAACCCATGACAGAGCCATAAACTGGAAGTCAGCAGAAACCAGAAGAGCAGACACACAGAGAGGGAAACCATCATTTGATGTGAGGCAGAGACACAAGTCAAGGAACCCCACACTCTAGGAGAAAGCAAGCCTTGCCAATATGTTGATTTCAGACTCCTGCTAGTCTCAAAACCATGAGGCAATAAATCCCCATTATTTAAGCCAACCCATTGCATGGTATTTGCCAAAGCAGCCTGGCAAAATAAGACAGCATATAATAATCTGAGAAGCTGAACTTTGGGTAAAGATAATGGGATTCTGTGGCCTTTCGGCCTCGGGATGCTCCCATCCCTCCCAGCTTGGTGGTGTGGTGGTTCTGCCAGGGTGGTGCAGGTCATAAGGACCAGCACCTTCTCTGCCTACGTTTGAAGAGGGCACACCCAATTTGAAGTGGTGGACGATACCCATACCTCCACTCAAAGTCACTTCTCAGAGACAGGCCAGCAGGGGTGGGCCAACAGCTCAATGCTACTAGACTCAGGTTTCAGACATGCTGAGGGCAAGCATGTTCCTGTTTGAGACAGCATACATGCACAGTTGACACTGAAGAGGTCCCAAGCCATTCATGCTCTCTGGAACTACCCGAGACTGAGACTGTGTGTGTGCGTATATGACAGTCACAAGGGCCCAGTGGAACCCAGCATTGTGGGATTGCTTCTTGACCAAAAGGGGGATGCGAAATGAAATGAAATAAAGTTTCAGTGGCTGAGAGATTCCAAAAGGAGCTGAGAGGTCACTCTGGTGGGCACACTTATGCACTACATAGATAACCCTTTTTAGGTTTTATTGTATTGGAATAGCTGGAAGTAAATACCTGAAACTATCAAACTGCAACTCAGTAGCCTTGACTCTTGAAGACAATTGTATAACAATGTAGCTTACAAGGGGTGACAATGTGATTGTGAAAACCTTGTGGCTCACGCTCCTTTTATCCAGTGTATGGAGGGACGAGTAGAAAACTGGGGACAAAAACTAAATGACAAATAGGGTGGGATGGGGGGGATGATTTGGGTGTTCTTTTTTACTTTTATTTTTTATACTTATTATGATTCTTTCTGATGTAAGGAAAATGTTCAAAAATAGATTGGGGTGATGAATGCATAACTATATGATGGTACTGTGAACAACTGATTGTACACTTTGGTTGACTGTATGGTATGTGAATATATCTCAATAAAATTGAATTAAAGAAAAGTAACGGGACAGAATGGAGCTATATTGGAGAAGAGTCTATAGTTTACAAAAATTGAGTGAGCATTACTCTGAAGTAGATTGTGATTACTTAAAATGCATATTGCAATCCCTAGGGAAACTACTAAGAAAATAACTTGAAAAATACATAGCTAAACAATCAACAGAGAAAATAAAATGGTACCTTAAAAAATATTTATCTTGAGAGAAGCCAATCAAGGAGAAAGACAGGAACAAAAAAGACAGGAGACATATATAAAACAAATAAATGGCAAAGGTAAATCTAACCATGTCATCTTTACATTATACACAAATGGTACAAGTGCCCTGATCAAAAATCGGGGAATCAAAAAAGCAAGATTCAATTGACTATATATTGTTTACAAGAGACAAATCTTAAATTCAAATTGACTATATATTGTTTACAAGAGACAATCTTAAATTCAAAATCTATTTCATTGCTTTCTACTCTAATCTTTATTTTCTTCCTTCTATTTACTTTGGGTTTAGTTTTAGTTTGCTCTTCTTTTTCTAGTTGAAAGTAAAAGGACAGAAAAAGATATACCATGCAAAAAGCAACCATAAGAGAGCTGGAGTGGCTATATTGTATCAGATAAAATAGACTTTAAGGCAAACAATATTATTAGAGAAAAAGAGGGGCATTTCATAAGGATAAAAGGGTCAATTCATCAGGAAACTATAACAATTATAAATGTATATGTACCTATTAACACAGCCCCAAAATGCATGAAGCAGAAACTGACAGAACTGAAAGGAGAAAGAGACAATTCGATTGTGATAGTTGGAGATTTCAATATCTCACTTTTGATAATTGATAGAACTAGACAGAACTAGACAGGAAATCAGCAAGGATATCAAAGACTCGAACATTTGACCTAACTAATAGCTATAGAACACTTCACTCAACAACTACAGAATACGAATTCTTTTCAAATGCACAGCAGAGACCATAGGCCAGGCCATAAACAAGTCTCAGCACAGAGTGATTGGAATAATGCAAAATATGTTTTCTGACCACAACAGAATTAAACTAGAAGCCAACAATAGAAAGAAATCAGGGAAATCCAAAAATATTTGGAAATTAAACAACAAGCTTCTAAACAACCCATGGATCAAAGAAAAAATCACGACTGAGATTAGAAAATACTCTGAACAGAATGAGAACAAAACACAAATTTAAGTGATGCAGCTAAAGCAGAACTTAGAAGGAAATTTATAGTTTTAAACACCTGTACCAGAAAAATAGAAAGGTCACAAATCATAAGCGAGAAATCTTCCTTAAGCAACTAGAAAAAGAAGAGCAAACTAAAACTATACCCAAAGTAAAAAGAAGGAAGAAAATAAAGATCAGAGTAGAAAGCAATGAAATAGAAAACAGAAAAACAACACAGAAAATCAGTGAAAACAAAAGTTGGCTCTTTGACGTGATCGTCACGAAATTGACCTTAGCTAGACTGACCAAGAAAAAAGGAGAGAAGCAAATTACAAATTCTGTCAGAAAATAGAGGAATAGGAACACTTTGCAACTCATTCTACAGGGGCAGTATTACCCTCAAAGACAGCACAAGAAAAAACTACAGACCAATATCCCTCATGAACACAGATGCAAAAATCCTTAACCCAATATTAGAAAATTGAATCCAGGAACATATAAAAAGGATTATACACCATGACCAGGTGGGATTTATCCCAGGAAGGCAAGCTTTGTTTAACATGTGAAAACCAATATAATACACCATATTAACAGAATAAAGGGCAAAAAAAAAAAAAATCATCATCTTAATAGATGCTGAAAAAGAATTTGACAAAACTCAACACCTATTCGTGATAAAAATTTTGAAAAATAAAAATAATTTTTAAAAAACACTCTCAACAAACTAGGAATAGAGGGACTTTTCTTAGATAAAGGGCATCTATGAAAAATCCACAGCAAACACCGTATGTAATGATGAAAGACTAAATGTTTTCCTCCTAAGATTGGGTAGAAGGAAAGGACATTTGCTTTGACAACTTCTGTTCAACATATTATTAGAGGTTCTTGCTAGTGCAATAAGGAAAAAAAGTGAAAAGAAAAAAGAGGAAAAGAGGAAAGAAAAAAAGAAATGAAAGAAACTCAGAACCCAGATTGGAAAGGAAGAAGTAAAACTCTCTTGATTTGCAGATGACATACCCTATATACAGAAAACCCCAAAGGATACATACACACACACATATCCAAACACACAAACTATTAGAACTATTTAACAGGGTTAGCGAGGTCACAGGATACAAGATCAATATACAAAAACCAATTATATTTCTCTATATTAGCAATGGGCAACTGGAAATTGCAAGTAAGAAAACATTTCCATTCACAACAGCATTGAAACATAATAAAATACTTAGGGATAATTTTAACAAAAGAAGAACGAGACTCATACACTGCAAATTACAAAACACTGCTGAGAAAAATTAAAGATCTAATTTCATTGAAATTAAAAACGTTAATATGCTTCAAAAGACACCATTAAGAAAATGGAAAGACAAGCCACAGAATGGGAGGGAAAAAAACGTCAAATCATATATCTGACAAATAACTTGTATCCAAAATATATAAAGAACTCTTACAACTCAATAAAAGACAAACAGCCCATTTTTTAAATGGGCAAAGTATTTGACTAGACAGTTCACTAAAGAAGATAGACAAATGGCTAAGAAGTGCATGAAAAAATGCTCAGCACCATTAGTCATTAGGAAAATGCAAATTGAAACCACAATGAGATACCACGTCACGCCCATTAGAATGGCTATAACCAAAAAGATGGAGGGTACCAAGTATTTGGTGAGGATGTGGAGAAATTGGAATCCTGCAGCATTCCTGGTGGAAATGTAAAATGGTGCACCCACTTTCGAAAACAGTTTGGCAACTTCTTAGAAAGTTAAACATAAATTTCTAGTACACCCAGCAATTCCACTCCCAGCTATTTACCCAAGAGAAATGAAAGTACACGTCCACATAAAGATTTGCATACCAATGTCTATAAGCAGCACTATGAATGACAGCCAAATCTGGAAGCAATCCAGATATCCATCGACAGGTGAATGGATTTTTAAAAAGTGGCACATCCATCCAGTGGAATTCTATTTAGCAATAACAAGGAATGAACTACTGATACATGCTGCAAAATGAATGAACCTCAAAATGTTATGCCAAGTGAAAGAAGCCAGACACAAAAGAGCACATATTTTATTTTTCCACTTTATGAAATGTCCCCAAATGGCAAATCTATAGAGACAGAAAACAGACCAGCTGGGAGTGGGAGCAGGGATTAACTGTAAAAGGACATAAGAGAACTTCTTGGGATGACAAAATATTCTAAAATTGGATCTTGTGATGGTTACACAACTCCATAACTTTACTGAAACCATTGAATTGTATGCTAGGATGGGTGGATTTGATATGTAAATTACATCCCAATGAAACTGCTAAAATATTTGTTTAAGTTGGAGCAATGAACAATCTGAGAAAGAAATGAAGAAAAATTTCATTTACTATAGTATCAAAAACAATAACTACTCAGAAAAAAATAATAACTACTTAACAAAAGTGGAAGATCTGTATACTGAAAACTATATAACATCCTTGAAAGAATTTCAAGAAGACAAATAAATGGAAAGGCATCCTGTGTTCATGGATTCTTAGATGTAATGTTGTTAAGGTGGTAATATTCCTCAAATTGATGTACAGATTCAATGCAGTCACTATCAAAATCACAGCTGGCTTTTTTGCAGAAATTGACAAGTTGGATCTCAAATGCATATGGAAATTCAAAGGACACAGAATAGTCAAAACAATTTTGAAAAAGAAAAATGTTGGAGGACTCACACTTGCTGATTTCAAAATTTATTACAAAGCTACAGTCATCAAATCAGCGTGGTACTGGCATAAGGATAGCTGTATAGATCAGTGGAATAGATCAGAGTCCAGAAATAAACCCTAACATTATGGTCAACTGATTTGCCACAAGGGTACCAAGACAATTCTGTGGGAAAAGAACAGTCTTTTCAACAAATGGTACTGGGGCAACTGGATATCCACATGCAAAACAATGAAATTTGACCCCTACTTCACACTACATACAAAAATTAACTAAAAATGGATTACAACACACACACACACACTAAATGTAAGAGCTAAAACTATAAAACTCTTAAAAGAAAACACAGGGGTAAATCTTCATGACCTTGAATTTGGTAATGGTTACTTAGCTATGACACCAAAAGCACAAGCAACCAAAGAAAAAGCAGACGAAATTTTAAAATTTCAAAGAACACCATCAAGAAAGTGAAAAGACACCCCATAAAATGGGAGAAAATATTTGCAATTTGTGTATCTGACAAGGGTTTAAAATCCAAAATATTTAAAGAACTCCTAGAAATCAACAGGAAGAAGACAAACAATCCAAGTTTTAAATGGGTAAAGGACTTGAATAGACATTTCTCCAAAGACATGCAAATGACCAATAAGCACATGAAAAGATGCTCAACATCATTAGTCATCACATAAATGCAAAGCCCTAATTAGATACCTCTTCACACACAGAGATAGATAGATAGATAGATAGATAGATAGATAGATAGATAGATAGATGATAAATGGATAGATAGGATAAAAAAGGCAGGCTAAACAAATGTTGGTGAGGCTGTAGATAAATTGGAACCCTTGGGCACTGCTGGTGGGGATGTAAAATGGTGCAGCCACTTTGGAAAAGAGTTGGCAGTTCCTTCAAAAGTTAAACATAGAGTTACCATGTGACTCAGCAATTCCACTCCTAGGTATCCACCCAAGATGAGTGAAAGCATATGTCCACGCAAAATCTGGTACACAAACTTTGAGAGCAGCAGTATTCATAATAGCCAAAATGTGGAAACAACCCAAATGTCCACCAACAGATGACTGGATAAACAAAATATGGTATATTCATACAACGGAGTACTATACAGCCATAAAAAGGAATGGCGTTCTGACACATGGTACAATGTGAGTGAACGTTAAAATATTATGCTAAATGAATGAAACCAGATGTAAAAGTATGATTCCATTTACATGAAAGGCCCAGAATAGGCAAATCCACAGAGACAGAAAGCAGATTAGTAGTTGTGGGGGCAGGGAGTGGGGGGCAATGGGGAGTGACTGCTGATGGATCCAGGTTTTTTCTGGGGGTGATGAAAATGTTCTGGAATTAGACAGTGGTGTTGGTTACAGAACTTGGTGAATGTATTAAAAACTATTGAATTGTACAATTTAAAAGGGTGAATTTTATGGTATGTGAATCATGTCTCAAGTTTTTTAAAAATTTAAGTTATAAAAAAGAATTTAAAAAGATACACCAAGCAGAGGTTACCCAAAAGAAAGTTGGTGCTGCTACGTTAATATCAGACAAAACAGACTATAAGGCACAAAGCATTACTATGCTAAAGCATGTCACTACATTTTGCTCAAATGTTCAACTTATCTAAAACATATAAAGATTCTAAACTCAATTGCACTTAATAATATAGCTTCACAGTATATCAAGCAATGATTGAAAGAACTCTTAGGAGAAACTGACAAAAACAACTGGATCTCTACTTAGGGAATCATTTGGAGCAAGATTTGGCTCCCTGGGATGAGTGGAACTATGAAAATCTCCATGGGTTATGAGGCAGGAGATCTGGAGAAAGAGGCATGAGTTTTTTATATTTATCAAAGGGGGCAGAGAGGTTTGAAAAGAGTATAAAACTTTTAATACAAAAACCTGATCTTGTCACTATCCTGCATAAAATTCTTCAATGGTCCCCCAGTGCCTGGCACTTAGGGCTCGGCAGGGTCTGGGCCCGGCCTGTTTGCAGGCTGATCTCTAGCCACTTCCTCTCACAAGCCCCATCAATCAGTGAAACCAGGTTATGACCGGGTTCCCTCTCTCAGTGAATGCCACCTCCTGCCCCTCCGATTTGCTTATGCCACAATCTGGGCACACCTTCCCCTCTGTTCAGTCCACCATGACCGAGCTCCATCATTCCAGACCCACACGGCCCCTAGACCTGTCTCCTTGCCACCAGCTCTGCCCCACTTCTGGGCCATCCTTCCCACTGAACACCGGAGAGATCTTTCTAGAGTCCACACCCTGGCCCCCGCCACCACCACCACCACCATCACTGTGGAAAGACCTTCCAGGATTCCATTTAACACCCCAGGAAACTGAGGCAACAGAGGATTTTAAAGGCTACACACACCACCTGCAAGGCCCAAACTCAATCCTGGGAGGGTTCCCCCCAGCCCAGGGGTCCTTTTTCTTCACCAGACTGATAGCTTACACTCGCAAAGAGAAGGGTGGAGAAGAACTCGCTTTTCCTCTCTTCAACTCCCCACATGATCCTCAGGTCCCAAATGGGGAGGCGGGCAGGAGAGTGCAGTGGGCAAGAGGGTGGGCTCAGGAATCTGATCGTCTGGAGACAATCCTCACTCTGCCACAAGGCTGGGTGGCCTTGGCTGAATTACTTATCTGTTCTATGTCTCGCTTTCCCTGAATGTAAAATGGGGATGATGATAACGATGGGTGCCATCTCACGGGTGAGGTTTGAATTAACACATGCCAAGTTCTCTGAAACCCTGCCTGGCTCATAGTAAGTGCTCAGTAGAGAGTCTCCAGAAACATCCTTTTAGGAGTAATAAGCCTTCAGTAAATATTAGCTCTAAAGCTATATACATACTGGCACTTGCAAAGAGAAGGATGAAGATCAAATCACTTTTCCTCTACTTCTGTGAGCCCCCCACCCCCTGCCCAGCACCTCAAACTCATCATGTCCAAAACCAATCTAGTTATCCACCCCCAAACCCCTTCCCAGCCCAGTCGAACCCCTCTCAGTGAACAGCTCCCTGGTGTCCCCAGAAACATGTGGCCATCCCGGACCCACCTGTCCTCCATCCCCCAAGCCTGTCCACCCCTAAAGAGCTCTTGGGACCACTCCCTGGTCTGCCCAGGCCCACTCTGGCCCCACAGGCTGAGTCTCCTTGAAACCCCATGTCCCAGAACAGGGGAGACAGTGTCTTCTTGTGCTGCCCACAAGGGCTCCTTCCTCAATTCTGATCGGGCCCCAACAGCCCAGGAAGGATGGCCCACGCCGGAGGAGCTGGACCCTGCTCTCTATTCTCAGCACCTGGGTTCTAGAGCCAACTCGAGCTCAGCCCCTTGCCCCAACTGGATAAGGAGGCTCCCTGGCTAAAAACCGGTGACAGCTCCCCACTGCTCACAGAATAAAGCCCCAACTCCTCACCCGGCCAGGCTCGGCATGGCGCCCCCAGCAGCCGGCCTCAGCGCCTTCAGCACCCATCGCTCCCCCAGTCTAAAACGCTCACACACACACTGCCCACCCAGCTCCCTCTGCGTCCCCCTCCTTTTGCCTTCGGCTAAACCAATCGCTTTTTCTCTCGCAGGCCGAGCATCCCGCTGCCCAGCTTCCCTCCGTCTCACAAACTGCCTTTATCAGATGGGAAGGTCTCAGGGGGCTGAAGAAGGGGTACCGCCTCTGCCTGACCCGGGGGTCCTGGACCCTTCTCTCATCCCGCTCCCAGATGGGCAAGGCGGGACCTGTCCCTCAAGTGAGGACTTCCCCGGGGCAGAGATTTGGGGGGTGGAGAGGGTTGGAGGGGAGGAGCGCGGAAGGTGCTGAAGAAGGGGTGGTTAATGGACGGCGAAAGATGTGAGCAGGGCGCCCCCTTCTGTCAGGAGGCCAAACTGCATCCCGTGTCGGGGCAGCAGGGAGCCGGGGCCCTGACTCGCCCGAGGCTGCCTGGCTGCCGGCCCTGGGCTGGAAGACCTGGCCTGCTCCGAGCGGGTGCCCCTTCCTTCTGGAAGGCTGGGCCTGGCGTCCCCGCTCCGATCCCCACGCAGAGCATTCCCGTGGGAGGGCCGCCGAGGAGCTGCTGCTGAAGGGGTCCGGGGAGGCGGGACTCCAGGACGGCCCCTAGGGGGAGCCCCAGGGCAGGGAGAGCAGAGGAAGCGGAGCCCCCCAAAACCTGGAGCGAAGGATGGCCCCCAGGTGGCTGTGGGGGCAGAAAGGGGAAGCTGCCCACCCACCCCCACCCCACAGGTCTCCTCCCCCCACTCCCAGGCGGGCTCAGGGGCCCATGGGGGCACACACAGGGTGAACCGATTCTAACCCTGAACCCCACTGGAGGATCCAACCCAGAGTCTCCCTCTGGGTCCCACAGGAGTGCGACAAGGACAGGGGCTTCATCAGGAGGCTTCCTTCCTTCCCTGGCACAGACGGAGCTGGACAGATTGACCCAGTAGCCACTGCGGGACGAACATCCGTCCTGCCTCAGGGGGAGTGCGGAAAGGCCTGGGAGAGCAGGGTGTGTGGGGGGACCCCGGGGAGAAGGAAGGGGTGGCTGGCTCACCCGGAACTCTGAGGGTGCTGCCTCCTCTGGCTGGCTGGGGCTTAGCAGTGGCCCTAAGGATCAACCTGGGGCCCATGGGTGCCAAAGTCCCTGCACAGCTCAGGGAAGAGGACCCCGTGGGGCCTTCTCCTTCTCTGATGCTAGGGCCCCCTGACCTCCCGCTCTCTGTGCGGCCACAGGGAAGGGAGAAGAAGCAGAGGAGCAGGTTGGAGGCATCGGCTGGGACCTTGTCAGGCCCCTGCAAGTCCTGAGCTGCCCCCCCTTTCCCTCCTGGAGAGCTGGGGTGCAGAGAGGCCACAGGGCAGGGTGGTGGGGGTGGCGGAAGGGAGCAGAGGGAGGCTGGGGGTGGCGGTGGGCAAGGCCACAAGGGCAGGGGGCTTCCTCCCCACAGGTGACACCTGTCCCCTCCACCCACACCCCATCCCTGTCCCTCACCACCCCCCCTCCACCACTGGCACATTGCTCTGTCCGTCTTTATTGATTTGGGGAAAACCGGAGGGGGCTGGAAGGCCACAATACAAGCAGGACCACCCACACTCAGCCAAGCAGAGAACAGCCGTGCAGGGAGAAAGGCCACCGGAGCCTGCATGCCGACGCCCCCTAGGCTCCTAGGTGAGGTGTGGAGGCGAGACGGGGGAGCCCCTGCGAACATTCCCCGGCCAGCCCCGGGCCCAGCCGGGGCCAGGGCAGAGCCTGGGGGCAGATGGGGGCTTGCCTTGGTCGCCCCCCGCCCCTGCTGGGCACCACCCCCGCGTACTTCAAGCTTTCCAGCAGAGGCCAGCCCCGGGGAGTGGGGTGGGGTGGGGGCTGAAAGGGTCCAGGGGACAGAAATCTGGGGGTCAATCCGCAAGCTGCTGGACCTCCGGCACCTGCTGGGGTGGAGGGGAGAAGCACGGGGGGGTGGGGGCATCAGGAACCGCCCTGCCCCCCTCCAGCTCCCATCAAGACTTGGGCTTTGAGAGAGCTCTCCGGAGTGGTGCCCACTGGCCTGCCTCTGCCCACCCTGTGCCCAGTAGAGGTCCCTCCTCCCCGGCTCCCCCTCCCCAGCCACCATCTGGGTCTGTCTGCCGCCCACATGGCTCAGCTCGTGGCTACGTGCAGCCCCTGCCACCCTTCCCTGGCTGGTGGTCTCTGAGCTTCCCAAGCCGTCAGCAGCAGCGATTGCCCGAGGGTGCAGGGACCCCGCCCCACGCACCTGGGCATCACCACTGGTGGGACGGTCCAGTCCGGAGGCCTGGGTGGGTGTGGCGGGCCCTCCCCTGCCGGGGCGCCTCCTCGCCCTCTGGGCTGTGCCCCATCTTGCGGATGTGGCGCAGGAACGAGGTGGCGTTGAAGGCACGCTGTGGGAAGAAAGGGTGGTCATGCCATGCCCCAGCCCCAAGCCCTGCCCGCTGGGCTCTCTCCACACGCACCTTCCAGTGGGTGCGGGCAAAGTTCTTCTGGATCTGCTCACTGACTGAGCCCAGGATGTCCTTGTCAAAGGCCGCGTCCCCAGAGATCCTGGGGGGGAGGCCCAGGGTCAGCGGAGAGGGGGCCTCCGAGGGTCCCTGGGATCCTGGGATGGCGTGGCCGGGGTCACGCTCACCAAAGGTGCTGCAAGGCCTGTTGGCAGGTGAACCTCTTCTGGGGGTCCCGCTCCAGGAGATGCCGGATGAAGTCTTTGGCTAGAGCCGGGGAGGCCCGCATCAGCGTCCCCTCTTGGCCAGCCCCCCACCACCACCCCGGCCCCCCAGGGGACAGGGCCAGCCTCCTGGCTCACCTGATTCAGAGATGTCATCCCAAAAGGGGGAGTCAAACTCATAGCTGGCCCTCAGGATCTGGCTGAAGAGCTCAGGGTCGCTCTCGTCGTAGAAGGGAGGGTACCCACACAGCCTGGCACCCACAGATGAGTCACCTGGCTGTCCGAGCCCTCCCCGACCCGGCAGGGGCAGGCAGATGGGAGAAGAGCCTTCCCGGTGTGCACTCACAGGATGTAGGAGATGACACCCAGGGCCCACATATCCACGGCCTTCCCGTAGGGTTTCTGCTCCAGGAGTTCCGGGGCTGCGGCCAGAGAGTGGCAGGCAGACGCTGGCAGGCCGCGGGGGCATCGGGCACCGGGGTGCCCCACAGCTCCATCTCTGCCATGCCTTGCCCCGCCCGCCCCCCTCACTCACCCACATATCCCGGGGTCCCACAGGCTGTACCCAGCATGTTGCCAGCCTGGATTTTAGATAGGCCGAAGTCGGAGACCATGATCTTTGAATCCTCAAAGGGTGTGGCGTACAGGAGGTTTTCAGGCTGGGGACACACCAGGGCCCAGGGGAAAAGCTGGGTTAGCCCTTGGTGGAGAGGGGTGCTGGGGAAGGCCCCGGCTGCACTCCTCCTCGGGATGCCCACCCAGGCACCTACCTTGAGGTCCCGGTGCACAATACCCAGGCTGTGCAGGTAGGAGACCGCGCCCAGGACCTGGCCCACCAGGTGGCTGGCGTCCTTCTCCGTGTACGAGCCGCGCTCCATGATGCGGTCAAACAGCTCGCCCCCTGTCACCCTGGGGGGAGCCAGGGGCTCAGCTGACCCCCAGGCCTCAGCCCCGGGCCGCAGCCCCCCACTCCCTGCCCAGCCCCGGCCCCTCTCACAGCTCCATGGCCAGGTAGAGGTGGGAAGGGCTCTCATGGACGTCCTCCAGAGCCACGATGTTGGGGTGGCTGACCCTGCAAGGGCAAGAAACAGCCCCTTATGGGCAGCCCCTGGCTTCAGGCACCCGTGGCCCCCTCTGAGCCTCTCTCCGTCCAGGACCCCACTTTGGACCGCAGCAGAAGGGTCTCAAAGTTCCTCCTGGGGACCCCAGGGAAGCCCCCAGCTCCTCCCTCTTCATTTCCTTCCACCTCTGCCCCCCAATTTGGAACCTAGCCTCCCCCCACCCCTCCTCCAACCCCAGCCTTCCCCAGGACCCAGGCTGGCCCTCACCTGCGGAGCACAGCGATCTCGTTCTCCACCAGAGCCTCCTTGCCCCGAAGGGCCTTCTTGGGGATGCACTTGAGGGCCACAAGGTGTGCGGAGCCCCTCTCCTGGGCCAGCACCACCTCGGAGAAGGCGCCCCTGCCGCAGAGACCATAGGAGTGAGGGCCGGAAGGGGAGGCAGGAAGCGTGGGAATAGGAGGGGGAGGGGAGTTGGAGAAAGGAGAGGGAAGAGGAGGGAAGGAGGCAGAGGTGGGGAGAGGGCAGGGCCCCATAGCTGAGAGCTCTAAGGAGACGGGGAGGCCCTCCCTGGCGCCCCGCCACCACCATCACACTTGCGCACGCACGCACACGCACTCACGATCCGAGCTTCTCCCGGATCTCATACACGCGGCTGATGTCCTCGGTCTGTTTCTTGAGTAGCAGCATGTCTGGGGGGAAGGGGGGCGGGGGAGAGGTGGAGGGAGGCCCCCGAGGCAGAGGCACCCTCCTTCCTCACCCCAAGGCCATCAGTGCCTCGGCCACCCTCAGAGACGGCCACCCCCGCCCCTCCCCTCACACAGCCCAGGTGCACCTGCGGCCCCCCCACTCCCAGCCCCGGTCCACGCTCCTGGATGGCCGCCTCCCACCGAGGCCACCCGATACACCCGCTACCCGGCCGCGATCCACGCGCCCCCCACCCTCGCAGCCCGCGGCGGTCAGGGCCCAGACACCCCCTCTTTGCCTCCACCCGTCCAAGCCAGCCGCAATCGGCCCCTTCCAGAAGGCTCCCCTCACTCCGCCGCAGCCCCTCTGGACCCACCCACCTCCACAGCGCTCAGAACCCCACGCGCCTGCTCCCATCACTCGGCGCCCACAGGCACGCGCCACCCGGGCGGCCAACCCGCCCGAGCTGCCCCTGCGACCCCTGCGCACCGCCACCTGCCACGGCCACGGCCGCCCACGCGGCCGCCAGGCACCCGGGCCCTCGGCGCCTCGGCTCTGGCGGGGACTCGGCAGCCAGGCGGGCCACGTCCGGAGCTGCGGGGGCTGCGCGCGTGCGGCTTGGGGGGCTGTGGCAGCCGCCACGCGCCCGACCGTGACAGGTGTGCGCGCGGGGGCGGGGAAGGCGGTGGCCGCGGGGCTCCCCCCGCCGGGCGCTCTGCGGGCCGCGCCCCGCCGCCCCGCACCCCGCGCCCCGCGCCCGCCGGGGAGCGGCCGGTGCGCACCTGGAGCCGGCTGCCGCAGCGTCGCCGAGCGCAGTGGCCGCCGTGCGCCGCGGCCCCCGCCCGCGCCCCCGCCGGCCCCGCCCCCTCCGCGCGCGCCCCTGCGGGCGGCCCGGCTACCGAGCACGCGGTGGCCGAGTGCGCCGGGGCGGCGGCGGCGGCGGCGCTCCAGAGCTCCTTGTAAGGCAATTCCCCGGCGCCAGGGCGCAGGCCCGCCGCCTCCTCCCCGTCCTTACTCGGTCATTCATCCGGTTCCCGCCGGCTCCTGCCCGCCCACAGCCTGGCGGGCGCTGCCCCAGGGCCTTTGCACAAACCGGGTCCTCCGTGCATCTCCCTGCGTGCAGATTTCTCCCCGCACCGCGTCTACGCAGAGAAGTTGTCCAGGCAATTCGGGCTACCAGAGCCTCCCTCCCCAGCCTCCCCTGCCTCCGCTGCTTCTGCCAGCCTGGTCCCAGCCCCCAGGCACGCCACCTGCCCGAGTGCAGTAGCCTCCTCTCCGGGCTCCCTTCCTCGTCCTCCCCCCACCCCCAGTCTCCTCTCCACCCACAGCCAGAGTGGTCCTTTTATTCTGTTTACCCCTCCCGTGGTCACTCTAAGTGGCAGCATGAGGCCTTACAGTGGCCTAAGGTCCCTGTGTGATCCACCCCCTTCCCCATCACCACTCTGGCCCCTCTCTTGGAGCCCTTTCCCCTGCTCCCGCTGCTCTGCCACACTGGCTTCCTAACCGCTCCGTGAACACACCACTCAGGCACCTGCCCCAGGGTCTCTGCCCCCACTGCCCCTCTGCCCAGAAGGCTCTTTGCTCAGATTATCTCTTTGGTTTGCTCCCTCACTCCATCAGGTCTCAGCCCAAATGCCACCTCCTCAAACAGGCTGCCCCGATGCCCACCCCTAGCCAGTCTCTCTAGTACGCCACCCCACCCTGTTTTCAGAGCAGCCAGCATGGCAAAATCACCTTCTTCATCACCTTCATCTTGCCTTCCTCACAAAAGCAGCTGCTCCCGGAGGGTGGGTCTCCGCTGGGTGACTGAATTCCCGCCTTCATCCGACAATTAGTGGGTTCCCCCAGGTCCAGCCCGTGTTGGTTCTGGCGCCCCTCCTGGATGAGCCCAGCCCCTCTGGGGGTCAGGGGACAGATGTCCCCACTGTTGACAGGAGCATGTCCACACAGGCCAGTGAGTGCCACAGGGGCTCTGCCCAGATGCAGGGTCCAGGGGTGGCAGCTGAAACCAGATCTTTGCGTGGACCCACAGGCACCTGGCATGATGCCAAGTCTTCAAGCAAGAAATGTTTTAAGAAAATCATCTTTCCAGGCCTCCGCTGTCCAAAAATAGGTGTCTGAGAAGGCTGCTTCCCTGCCGTCCTGCCCTTTCCCAAGCACAACTCCCAGGCCACAAAAGAAGGCTCCAGGGCCCTGTTTTCTGTTTTTTTTTTTTAATTCAGTTTTATTGAAATATATTCACATACCATACAATCATCCATGGTATGCAATCAGCTGTTCACAGTATGATCATATAGTTATGCATTCATCACCACAATCTATTTCTGAACATTTTCCTTACATCAGAAAGAATCAGAATAAGAATAAAAAATAAAAGTAAAAAAAGAACCCCCAAACCATCCCCCCCATCCCACCCTATTTGTCATTTAGTTTTTGTCCCCATTTTTCTACTCATCCATCCATACACTGGATAAAGGGAGTGTGATCCACAAGGTCTTCACAATCACACTGTCACCCCTTGTAATCTACATTGTTATACAATCGTCTTCAGGAGTCCAGACTACTGGGTTGAAGTTTGGTAGTTTCAGGTATTTACTTCTAGCTATTCCAGTGCATTAAAACCTAAAAAGGGTTATCTATATAGTGCATAAGAATGCCCACCAGAGTGACCTCTCGACTCCATTTGAACTCTCTCAGCCACTGAAACTATTTTGTCTCATTTTTCATCTCCAGGAGCTCTGTTTTAGTTTCCTAGGCTGCTTAAAGCAGTATCTCATGAAACGGTTTTGGCTTAAACAACAGGAATTTATTAGCTTATAGTTTCGAGGCCAGGAAAATGTCCAAATCAAGGCATCATCAAGGTGATGCTTTCTTCCCGAAGACTGGCTGCCGGTGATCCTGGGCTCCTCTGCCACATGGCAAGGTGCATGGCGGCATCTGCTGGTCTCTCCCTTCTCTTCTGGGTTTCATTGCTTCCAGCTTCTTGCTTCTGTGGCTTTCTCTCTCCATGTATTCATTCTATTTATAAAGGACTCCAGTAAGAAGATTAAGACCTATCCTGGTTGAGGTGGGATGAACCTCACCTGAAGTAACCTCATCAAAAGTCCTACTTACAATGGATTCCCACCCACAGGAAAGGATTAGCTTTAATAACCTGTTCTTCTGGGGTTACATACAGTTCCAAACCACCATACCAACTGATCTGAAAACTCATGCCCACACAAAAACCTGCATGTGAATATTTACAGCAACTTTATTTGTAATCAGCAAAACCTGGAAGCAACCAAGATGTCCTTCAATATATGAATGGATGCACATGCTGTGGTACAGCCATAACAACAGAAAAAGCTATCAAGCCATGCAAAGAAATGGATGATGTTTAAATACATGTCACTGAGTGAAAGAAACCAGTCTGAAGAAAAGGCCACATGCTGTATGATTCCATTTATATGACACTCTGGAAAGGACAAAACTATAAAGATGGTAAACAGATCATGGTTGCCAGGAGTTCAAGAGAGGGAGTGGTGTTTGCCTAGGGGAAGCACAGAGGTTTGTTTTTTTTTAAGAGAAGTGAAACCATTCTGTATGATACTGTAATGGTGAATACGTGACAGTATGCATATTTCAAAAGCCATATGACAAAAAGAGTGAACCTCAATGCATGCAAATTGAAAACTCATCATTTGGGAGGTCAGGGAATCTCAGGATGGAACACAGACTGGGACAAAAGAATATAAGTGTATTACAAATGTATGAAACAGCCTCACTGAAGGGGGTAGGGGGAAGGGGGCTGTATTAGTTAGGGTTCTCTAGGGAAACAGAATCAATGAGAGGTATCCCTGACTATCAGATTTGTAAAAGTGACTCACACAACTGTGGGTATGCATGAGTCCAAATTCTGTAGAGCAGTCAGCAAACTGGCAACTCCAAGGAAGATGTCCGATGAACTCCTCAGGAAACGAACCGGCAACTTCGACGAACTCCTCAGGAAATGAACTGGGATCTTCGACGAACGTGTTCAATCAACTCCTCAGGAAAGAAACCAGCAGCTTTGACGAACTCCTCAGGAAACGCTTCACTGGGCAGCCGAAGAAGTGAAGGTCCTCTATCTGTCTCGCTTATAAGTCTTTAACTGATTAATTGGATTAAATCCAGCCAATTGCACTCTCTCATTGTGGAAGACACGCCCTTTGGTGAGTCATCAGTCACAGTTCCAGCCAATTGACTGATGATTTAATAAACCAGCCTGTTGGTTTATTAACCAGCCAGAAATGTCCTCGCAGCAATTGTTAGGCCAGTGTTTGCTTGACCAGACAGCTGGGTACTATCACCTGGCCAAGTTGACACATGAACCTAACCATCACAGGGGCTGACTTAACTAACTGTTAAAGTGGAGTCTGTAAGACTAAAGGCAAACGGAACTGCACACAAGCACTGTCTTCTAGTAGATAGAGATATTTTCCAAAAGGGTACCAGTTCGCCATCCTGAAGCCACTATACATGTATGCTGGACTGGGACAATTAAGTAAATGGATGGTGGATGGTGGCAGCAGGGGGTTTCTCACCATTGGAGCAGGACATTACGACAAGCAAGAAGAGAAGGCGAGAATGATCCACACAGTGATGGATCAGAGATGGAGACATCAGCCTGAACTCATGTTTACTAATACAGATACAGATGCATGGAGAGAAAGAACTATTTACAGACACCTGTGTTTGCATGGATTGGCATGCACATAAATTTCCTTGCTCCATTGGCTGAAAGGGCCTAGAAGCAACCATACCCCAGTGGCAATGAGCACACCTAGGGCCCACATCTTGGATTCTAAAACCGTTCTCCAATAAACAGCTCCTTGGAGAAATGGCTGATTCTAGGACTGGGGCAGGAAATAGACAAGATGGGCCTGGAGCATCTTGCAGTGTCTGACAGTTAAGGAAGTGCTAAACACACACACATAGACACACACACATACACACACACGATGATGGAGGTAGGTCAATGACGGCAGCTCCCAAAGGTCACCCAAAGATGGGGCAATTTGAACAACAAAAGTAAGTAGTATTGGATTATAACCCAAAGAATAAAATAAATATCTCCGAGTCCATCTTGATATAAATGAGTGAATAAAAATTAAAGGGGAGAGAAAAGACGAATCTCTTGTGCAGAATTTCAGATCATTTATGTAGCCTGTCCCCCTCAAGGAGGGGGAGCACAAGTGCCCACTCCTAAAGCGTGGGCTGGGCCTAGCAACTTCCTTCCAAAGAATGCAGTGCAGAAAGAGGGACAAAAGGAGACAGCTGACAGATGTGACCTCAGCCAGGGGAGGAAAGTGTGAGAGTGCGGCCCCTTGCTATGATGTGATGAAAATGGCACCCACCAAAACACATAAGCCCAGTCTGATTATAAGGAAAACTAGCACTCAAATCCCAATGGAGGGGCAGTCTACAAACTACCTGACTTCTCAAAACTGTCAAGGTCATCAAAAACAAGGAAATGCTGAGAAACCATCACAGTCAAGAGGAGCCCTAGGAGGCTACATGCAAATGTGGGATCCTGGGACAGAAAATGGACAAGGGAAAAGCTAAGGAAATCTGAATAAAGTATGGTTTTGAGTCTATTAGTAATGTATCGATATTGGCTCATTAACTGTGATAAATGTAGCACACTAAGGTCAGATGTTAATAATAGAGGAAACCGGGTAGGGGTACATGGGGACCCTGTACTAGCTTTGCAATTTTCCTATAAATCTAAAACTGTTCTAAAATAAAAGGTTTCTTTAAAACGTAACAAAACAAACCAAAAAATCCTTTCAGAGGCTCTGTGTGCCGGGGGGGGGGGGGGGGGGGGCGGGCAGATCACCCCTCCCCAGCCCCGGCGAACCCCCTTCTCCTGGCCTCTCCCCTATTCTTTCCCCCTCACCCGCTGGGCTCAGCCACACTGCAGCCCTCTCCCCAGGAGTTTGAAATACAAAGCCCCTCAAGGTGGATTCTGCTTTCCCCTTTGTTCCCGGCTAACTCTCATTCCAAAGCTCTTTGTGCCCAGTCCGCCCCCAGAAGAGGAGGCGCCCCCACCCCATCTCCAGCTGCCTCAGGCCGCCCAGGATAAGCGGTTTCTCCAGGGCGGGGGGCCTCCCACCCAGCCCGTGGGGCCAGTCCCGAAGCAGCCCAGTTCCCAGCCCCAATTCCCGGGCCTCCCGGGACAAACAGAAGCCCTGCCCGCCCCCGCTCCACCTCCGGGTCTCCCCTCCCGTCTCCTCCCCTCCTCCTCCACTCCCACTCCAACCCGCCGCCAGAACTGGGGTCTGAAAGGCCATCGGTTCCCTGGACCCTGCTGAGGGAGGGCGCGGCTCTCCCGCCTCGCCTCTGCCTGGGGACACTTTGCTTGTGGCCCCAGAGTTGCAGTGGGTGCTCTAGGCTGGGCAGCAGGTGGTCAGAGCGCCCCCAGCCCCTCCCGCACGTGTCTGGGAGCCCCCTTTGGTGATGGCTGTGGACCTGGTAGGACGGGCTGCAGCTTGGGGTGGGTGGGGACGGCCCCCTGCACCCGCAGCTAAGGGTCCTGGGGCGACCAGCCCCTCCTCCCCAGCGTTGCTGCTGCCCTGGAAACGCCTCAGAGCCTCCTTCTCGGGAGGGCGTGCCCCCGTCCCCTTGCCTTTGTTCCCTGCAGGTACTCAGCCCCGGCGGGCGGCCGCAGGAACCGGGCTAACGGTTCCCATCAGCGCGCACACTCCCTGCAGGCCGCCGGGGTCAGGGCGCCCAGCCGGGGCCAGCGCTGCCGCTCGCCACTTCGGGACACTCCAGCCAACATCGCGGCCCAGGCCAGGCTGGCTCGCTGAGCAGAGCCACTGCAGAAGCCCAGCTCCCTGCCCCTGCCCCGCTCCCAGGTAGGTGGCCGCTGGGCTGAGTCCAGAAGGATCGGAAGGAGGCTAGCGGGGGAAGGGATGGGGGGAACCCCAGGCAGCGGGGAGGGAGAGCGACAAGGGTCGCTCAGGGGCTGGCAGGGGGGTGTGGAGAAGTGGGCAGATTCCAGAAGGGTTTGGAGAGGGAACAAACAGGCCCTGTTGACAGAGTGGGGTGGGGTGGGATGGGAAAGCAGGAACTGGATGGGAGGGGGGCCACGGAGAGGAGGGCCTAGATCTGAGAGGCAGAGGGTCCTAGGTGACCCTCTGGTTTGTGCACAGCTGGGTGAGGGTGGTGCCACTGACGGGTTGGGGAAGACTGGAAGTCTTGGGTCCTGCCAAGCCTGGGGTACCTGTTGCATGTCCCCCCAGATGTGGAGGCAGAAAGCCACTCTCAGCAGCCACCTGGCCCTTCTCCCCTCCCTAGGCACCTCCGGCCGCCCACCTCCCTCACTGACCTGGCCGCCGCCCCCTGAGCCCGCCCCACCCCAGCCTTCTCCAGCCGCTGCTTGCCCTCTGCTCCTTGGACAAGCCAGATCTCCAGAGTGAAGAGTCACCTGCCTGGGCGGGGCTCCTGCAGCCTCACCTCCCCGCCCGCTTCCTGACGCTGGCTGCCTCCCGGCCGCGCCTCTCCACAGGCCCTCATCTGTCTCCACAAGCCCGCGCCGCGGCCATGGCTCCTGCCCTCCCTTCGCAGGCACCACCTGTCCTGCCTGCAAGTGCCCCCAGCCCGTCCCACGGCTGGGACCAGCTCCCCTTTTGGCCCACGTCCTGCTCCCCCTCTCTCCGACTGCACAGCTCGGCCCGGGACAGGGCCCCTGCTGCTCTCCCTTCCCTGGGCGCCCGGGCCTCTCCTGGCCACCTGTGGGGCACATACTTCTTGCGCGCCAAGTTAGGCTCTTCTGGATGAGCGATGCAAACCTGCCACCCGGAGGGGCCACCCTCCTCCAGCCTAAGCCCCGGCGACTCCGCCTCGCCTCGCCTCTCCCACACACACCCCTTGGGGCTCCTCCAGCCGGCCCGGTGAGGAGCCCCTCCCTCACCTAGCAGGCTCAATCTGGCTCGGTCCGGAACTGCTTTTCATCGTAAAGTCGTCCGCATGGCTGAGCTTCCCAGGATGGCTGAGCTTCCCAGGATGGCTGAGCTTCCCAGGATGGCTGAGCTCAGCATGGCTGAGCTTCCCAGGATGGGACCACAGCGTCTCCGACTGGGGAGCCTGGGACCAAGGCGGGGCAGGCACCAACTCCCCAGCCAGGACAATAACCCTTGGCTTCCCCACCCCACCCTGAGGCTAGTCTTGGGCCCTGGAAAATTCCAAACTGGTTGCTCAGCTGGCAGTTGTGTGTGTGTGTGTGTGTGTGTGTGTGTGACAGAGAGAGAGAGAGAGAGAGAGAGAGAGAGAAGCTGCCCAACAACTTCGCTCTTGCTGAAGAGGCTTGAGGTCCCTGGAGGTCCCCAGAGAGGGGAGCAATGGAGGGTGGGGGGCTGGGGCTCCGAAGGGGAGGTCTTTGGGGAAGGGTCTGTGCACCCGCCCGGCACCAGGGGGCAGCCTTACCCTGTTTCTGCCCAACGAGCCTTCCCCCAGGCAGGTGCCTCCACACTAGGCATGGGTGGGGATGGCAGGGGTCACCACATGCTCCCTCGCCCCAGGCAGAATTCTTTATCTTGGTGACAAAATCTAGCCTTGCACTCTCAGCCAGGCAGGTTCCTCTATCCTCGTCGTAGAGACCTGTCACAGAGACCTCGTCACCCCAAGAGTTGTGCCCTACCCCGGCTGCAGCTTCAGGGCTGCGACCCCTGGCTGAGCGCCAGGGGGAGGCAAGTGGTGCCTCTTGCAAAGCCCCTCGGTAGCTCGCGCCACAGCCCTGCTTCTCTCCCTCCAGGCCAGCGCTAGCCCAGTGCTGCAGGAGGCGGAGCCCTCTGCACCCCACTTTGGTGCAGGGAGCGTGGTCGCTGTAGGCCTTGCTACCCAACAGTTGCCCAGCCCCAGTTGGGGTCAGAGAAGGGCTAGAGATGGGGCAAGCTGCATCGGGTGCGGGGAGCATGGGGGTGGGCTGCGGGGGCGACCCGGAGGCGAGAGGAAGGAGGAGAGCAGAGGATGTCTGGAAGGCGGCCAGGGGGAGCGTTGTCCTAAAGCTGGAAGAGAAGGTTAGGGAAAGGGAGGATCGGGCTCCGGCCGGGGCCAAGGCCAGGGCAACCTGGGCCCAGGGACGCTTCCCGGCCCCCCTGCGGGGGAGGTGCTGGCGGGCGCCCCAGGTAGCAGCCATCCTGCTTCCCGCTGGAGCAGCGTCTCCTCCTCGGGAGGAGGGCGGGAGGAGGTGGGCGGAGTGACGGGGAGGGCGGGCGGGAGGGACGGCGGAGCGGGGAGGGGGAGCCGCCGGGCCGTGGGGGTGGGGCGACAGTGACATCACCCCGGAGTCGGTTCTTAAGCGGTGGCCGGTCGGGCTGGGGGCAGAGAGGAACGATCCGAGCGCAGTGGCCAGTCGCTGAGCCCTCCGCGCCCCGAGAGCGGCTGGAGCCGCGGCTGCCGGGAAGGAGGGCGCGAGGCGCGCCCGGGCCGCCGCCACCGTCGCCGCCGCCGCGGGCGACCCGGGCAACCGCCGCGGGCCGAGGCCGTGCGCGCACGGGCCGCAGGGCCCGGCTCCGGCCGCCGCTTCCCAGGCAGTGAGCGTCCCATGCCGCCCGCGCCTCGCTAGGCTGAGCCGCGGGCCGGGCGAGCCGCCGCCGCCGCCGGAGCCCGAGCCCGAACCCGAGCCGCGGGCAGGAGCCGGAGGCGCCGCCGCCGCCACCACCGCCGCCCGGCCGGGCCCCGCCGCCGCCCGCGCGCCCTCGGGCTCCCGACACACATGAGATTCTTCAGGCTCACTTTCAAGTGCTTCGTGGACTGCTTCTGACTGCGCGGCGCCGGCCCGCACCCCGCCCGCCCGCCCGCCCGCCGCCCCGTCCCCGGCCCCGGCCCCCCCAGGCCCCGGGAGGGCCCGCACCTTCGCGGCCCTCCCCGAGCCGCCCGGTGCCCCCGCCCGTCCCCGCCCCCAGCCCCGGCTCCGGCCGCGGCCCGTCCGGGGCCATGGCGAAGAAGAGCGCCGAGAACGGCATCTACAGCGTGTCCGGCGACGAGAAGAAGGGCGCCCTGATCGCGCCCGGGCCCGACGGGGCCCCGGCCAAGGGCGACGGCCCCGCGGGCCTGGGGGCGTCCGGCGGCCGCCTGGCCGTGCCGCCGCGCGAGACCTGGACGCGCCAGATGGACTTCATCATGTCGTGCGTGGGCTTCGCCGTGGGCCTGGGCAACGTGTGGCGCTTCCCCTACCTGTGCTACAAGAACGGCGGAGGTGAGCACCCCCACCCGGGGCTGCCCGGCCCCACCGCCTAGTGGGGACTAAGTCCAGGGGGTAGGGAGGCCCCCGGGGCCGGCGAGGGGCCCCACAGCCACCCCTCGCTGGCCACCGATGGGTCGCGCAGCCCAGCAGGCCTCCACCCCCCTCGCCAGTCATGTGCCTGGCAGCGTGGTTGGGGGAGGGGGCCGGCCGGTGAACCTCCCGCCACTCCATCCCCACCCCCACCGCACCCCAGATTCCTAGCCAGGAGATGGGACTCCGGGGCTGACGGGGGGGGTGGGGGGGGGGCTCCAAGAGGTGAGATGCCCAGGCTGCCCCCATGGGTCAGGCAACACAAGTGGCATATTGTGTGGGCCTCCCACGTGTGCACACATGGACACGCGCATACACAATGGGCTACTCTGTCCCTCCCCTCCGCTCCGCTCCCCTCCCCTCTGGCCTGTGCCTGGAACACTGGGTGCCTGCGCCAGGCTCGAGCAGCCTGCGGCCTGCCCCGCCTGGCGCCGCCGCTGGGCACCCTTGCGTGCGCCATGCCGGCCCGCCGCCCGCCAGCCCCGGCCGAGGCTAAGCCACAGCGATGCGAACGCCTGGGTCCCGTCACTACAAAGGAGCCCAGCCCGGGTGGGTGGGAAGCCGCCATTCCTGGGGGCCGGGCCGGGCAACTGAGGCTCAGAGCAAAGGCCTCGGCCCAAGGTCGTGCACCAGGAGGATGCTAGGACCGGGAGCGGGACACGCTGCGGCTCAGCGCGGCCTCCGGGTCCCAGCGTGGGGACAGCCAAGCCAGAGACAAGGGGAGGGTGTGGGGAGGGGGCGCAGGGTGCCAACGGAGGTGGCCTCCGACCCTCACCCCAGCCTGTGACCCGCCCTGCACCTTGTCTCCCTCCGTCCTTGCACACCAGCCCCTCTAGGCATGCCTGACCCCCACCCACCCACACCCACAGGCACACAAGCAGAGGCTTGCCACCATGCACCCTCCTCCCTGGATCTTCCTGTGGACATGCAAGTGTCCAGGTGCAGGGAAGGCAAGGGATCCCTGTCATTGCCCAAGCCCAGGCAGCAACCCCACCCCCCTGGGCACCAGCATCCTGCTGCGCACGCGTGCACACGCACTCATACACATGTCCACATGCCCTCGCTGTTCCTTCCGGGTGCTGCCTGGCAGCCAGTGAGCCACCGCAGGAGGGAGGGTCTGCGTGTGTGGGCGCACGTGTCCTGTTAGGGCGCAGCAGGTGAGCGCAGGCTGGAAGCCCTGTGGGCATAGAGCCCCCGTGGCCCAGGGAACAGCGGCACCACAAGGCCCAGAACCCACCCCCCCCCCACCCCCCCGAAGCTCTTCTCGGGCCTCTGAGTCAGTGGCCACCCCCTCCACTGATTCACCCACTGGGGCCAGGGTGGGGCCCGGGGCTGGGGCTCTGCCTGGGCCTCCCAGGACCCGGCCTCAGGGCAGCTGGGCTGCTGCATGCCCGTGCCCACAGTTCCCACAGAGCCCTGTGCCTGGCGTCTCCCCAACAGGTGTCTTCCTTATCCCCTACGTCCTGATTGCCCTGATTGGAGGGATCCCCATTTTCTTCCTGGAGATCTCGCTGGGCCAGTTCATGAAGGCTGGCAGCATCAACGTCTGGAACATCTGTCCTCTATTCAAAGGTGAGCAGCCTGCCCACCTTCCCGCCCAGGGACCCCTTCCCCTTTCCCACAGCGGGGGCCAGGGCATGGCACTGGGGACTTGGTCTGAGAAGTCCTGTCCTGAGTGCAGAGCACACAGCACCTGGCGGAGGCCAGGCAGGAAGGTCCTGCTGGTCCCCACCCCACTTGGCGGCTGGGGCACAGAGGTGACTCACCGGAGGAGGTGGGTATCTCCTGTATGGCCCAGGAGAAAGCTCCACCAGCGGCTGTGTGCTCAAGGGGGGCAGGTAGAGTCCCTGGGCAGCTGGGGTTGAGGCTTTATGCCCCTGAAACAACGTGGTGGCAGTGGGGCCTGTGAGGACAGGACTTAAGGATTGGACATGGCAGGAGGAGAGGCCCTGCCTCCTTGGGTCTGGCTGGCAGGGGACACTCATATAAGAAGTCTTGGAATAGGGCTGAGGGGGGGGCCTTTGGGGTGGACAGTGGGCATGGCATGGACGCAAGGGCCCCAACAGGACCACTGTGGAGGTGGCTGGGTGCTGGGCCCTTGGGGGCTAGGGAGTAGGGGTGGGGGGAGATGGCCAGAGAAGCCCCACTCCCCACCCCACCCCCCACAGAGACCCTCCTGGCACCCCACAGGCCTCGGCTACGCCTCCATGGTCATCGTCTTCTACTGCAACACCTACTACATCATGGTGCTGGCCTGGGGCTTCTACTACCTGGTGAAGTCCTTCACCACCACGCTGCCCTGGGCCACGTGTGGCCACGACTGGAACAGCCCCGACTGCGTGGAGATCTTCCGCCATGAAGACTGCGCCAACGCCAGCCTGGCCAACCTCACGTGTGACCAGCTGGCCGACCGCCGGTCCCCTGTCATCGAGTTCTGGGAGTGAGTCGGGAAGAAGACCCGGGGAGGCAGAGCCACCCCTCCCGGGCTGGCCTGTGCTGGTCGTGCCCGTTCCCTGCCACTCGGCCGGCCTGCCTGATGGTGGTGCTGGTGCTGGGGGCGGCCCTGGGCCAGGCTGGCAGCCCCCTCACCTCCAGCCAGGGGCTCGGGGCTCCGGGCACGCTGGGAGGCCGCAGGGGCAGGTGTGGGCCGGGCCCCACCCAGGAGCACGGAGGGCGCCAGCCTCAGCAGGGGCTGGAGGAGGCCCCGCCACCCCTCGGGCCAGCTTGTCGCCCGGCCCTCTGCTGCCTCAGCCCTCACCCGCCGTCCCTCCTACCCTAGGAACAAAGTCCTGCGGCTCTCTGAGGGGCTGGAGGTGCCTGGGGCCCTCAACTGGGAGGTGACCCTGTGTCTGCTGGCCTGCTGGGTCCTGGTCTACTTCTGTGTCTGGAAAGGGGTCAAATCGACAGGAAAGGTACAGCTGGGGGAGGCAGGGTGGGGCTGTCTGTGGGTGGGCACTGCATGGCCCAGAGGGGGCCACTGTTGCCACCAGACCGGGGCTGGGGCCCGAGGTGGGGGTGGTACTGGGACCCAGGCCGCTTTGTTCTCGCCCGGCCTCGGGCTACAGTGCGAGGCCCGTGCAAGCAGGCCTTCTAAAAGGCTAGATCTCCTCCTTCCCACCCTCCAAAGCCAGGGCCCAGCAGCCCCTGCTCCCAAGGAGAGAGGCCCCGGCAGCAGCTGCCCTCTCCCCATTTTTCTCGATGCCAGTCTCGCTGCCTGGGTCCATTTTGACTGTTTGGGGAGGCCTGGCCTGTAGCTGTCCCTCCTGCCCACCTGGCCAGCCCTGGGGACTCAGAGGGCAGTCTCCGCATGTCCCTCCCCTGGAGCCCCTGTCAGGTTAGGGAGACAGACAGACAGACATAAGACAGTGTGTCCCCAGAGCAGACACCTGCTTAGCTGGTGGCCTGGCTTGGAGAGCAGCAGGGAGCTTCCCAAACTACTGAAGACTCTATCTTCCCAGCCTGATGTCACTCCCTGCCAGGGCCCCACAGGGGGCTGGCAGGGATGTGCATTTGTCACCCATCCCCACATCCGTGCTGCCCAGACTCCCGGCCTCCAACAAACCCATCCGCCCCCACAGTCCTCACTCCCTACATGCCCCTCCCTGCCACGGGCACACTCCAGAACCGCCCCACCCCGCACCTCAGAGGCAACTCATGCCGGCTTGCCCACCACGATGGACACGTGTCCGGGGCCCCTGAGCTGTGCTTGCCAGGAGGGCTGCCGGCGTCCTCACTTCATGACTTTAAGGGGAGCCGGGGCCCTGAGGAGGAGAGTGGGGGCACCCTGCTGGTGAGGGGGCCACTCTGAGCAGCCTGGCCTGCAGATTGTGTACTTCACCGCCACATTCCCTTATGTGGTCCTCGTGGTACTGCTCGTGCGCGGAGTGCTTCTGCCTGGCGCCCTGGACGGCATCGTCTACTATCTCAAGCCTGACTGGTCCAAGCTGGGGTCCCCTCAGGTGAGGTGGAGGCCGGCAGTGGCAGCAGGGATGGGGGCCTGGGGGCCGACCCGCCAGGGCCCCCTCACCTGTGCCTCTGCCCGGCCCCCCTCCTCCAGGTGTGGATAGATGCTGGCACCCAAATTTTCTTTTCTTACGCCATTGGCCTGGGGGCCCTCACAGCCCTGGGCAGCTACAATCGCTTCAACAACAACTGCTACAAGTAAGTACCCGGCACCCTGCCTCCCCTGGGGGGGCCAGGGCCTCGGCAGGCAGCCTGACCAGTCCCCGCTTGTGCCCACCCCAGGGACGCCATCATCCTCGCGCTTATCAACAGCGGGACCAGCTTCTTCGCTGGCTTCGTGGTCTTCTCCATTCTGGGTTTCATGGCAGCGGAGCAGGGCGTACACATCTCCAAGGTGGCCGAATCAGGTAAAGGCCCTCCCTCCTGGGCTCTCGGGAGGCAGTGCCCGTCCCTTGCTGCCTGGACAGGCGTGACGGGCTGGCTCCCAGAGGAGGGGTGCCGGCTGGGCTCTTTGGAGACTTGGGCAGGGTCCTTGGGGTGTGTCCTGTCTGCCAGTGTGGTGGAGGGAAAAGGAGGGCCCCCTCGTCTGGGGTGCCATGAGTGTGTGTGTGGGGGGTGTGGAGGGTGCAGGGCAAGCCCGGACTCTCTACCCTCCCTGCACAGGGCCCGGCCTGGCTTTCATCGCCTACCCCCGGGCTGTCACGCTGATGCCCGTCGCCCCCCTCTGGGCCTCCCTCTTCTTCTTCATGTTGCTGCTGCTTGGCCTGGACAGCCAGGTTGGGAGAGGGGGTGGTGACACCCTGGGGACCCCGGGGGGGTGGGGGCTGGGAGGGAGGAGGGGGCTGGGCCTGAGCCGTCCCTGGCCGCAGTTTGTAGGGGTGGAGGGCTTCATCACCGGCCTCCTCGACCTCCTGCCGGCTGCCTACTACTTCCGCTTCCAGAGGGAGGTCTCCGTGGCCCTCTGCTGCGTCCTCTGCTTTGTCATTGACCTCTCCATGGTGACCGACGTGAGTGGAGGCGGGGCAGGGGTGGCCACTGGCTTCCGGCTGCCCTCTGCCATCCTTCCTGACCCCGGTCCGTCCTGCAGGGCGGGATGTACGTCTTCCAGCTGTTCGACTACTACTCGGCCAGCGGCACGACGCTGCTCTGGCAGGCCTTCTGGGAGTGCGTGGTGGTTGCCTGGGTGTATGGTAAGCAGGGGCTGAGGGCCGGGCCGGGCAGAGGCCGCAGGGGTCGGGGGGGGGGTTGGGGGGCCCTCCAGCTCCCTCCCTCCCGCCCGCCTCCCCCCAGGCGCAGACCGCTTCATGGATGACATTGCCTGTATGATCGGGTACCGCCCCTGCCCCTGGATGAAATGGTGCTGGTCCTTCTTCACCCCGCTGGTCTGCATGGTAACCACTGGGGGCGGTGGGGCAGGATGGGGTGCGGTAGGGCCCCTGGCGGGATGGCCGATGGTGCCCGTCCTCTCCGCCAGGGCATCTTCATTTTCAACGTGGTGTACTATGAGCCGCTGGTCTACAACAACACCTACGTGTACCCATGGTGGGGCGAAGCCATGGGCTGGGGCTTCGCCCTCTCCTCCATGCTGTGTGTGCCCCTCCACCTCGCCAGCTGCCTCCTCAGGGCCAAGGGGACCCTGGCTGAGGTCAGTCCCCGCGTCCCCTTGCCCTGGGTTTGGGCACTTCCTCCAGGAGGTGCACTCATGAGGGCTTCAGAACCAACAACCGCGGGAAGCCTCAGGGCCAGGGGAGGCTGGGGGTGGCTAGAAGGGGAGCCGGCCCTTGGGAGCGGCCTGAGTTGGTAGCAGGGGCTGGGAAAGTGCGGGGGGAGGTGGGGGCTGCTGGCCGGGCGGAGGGCGAGGACGTGTCCCTCTCTCCTGCAGCGCTGGCAGCACCTGACCCAGCCTGTCTGGGGCCTCCACCACCTGGAGTACCGAGCTCAGGACTCGGATGTCAGGGGCCTGACCACCCTGACCCCAGTGTCCGAGAACGGCAAGGTCATGGTGGTGGAGAGCGTCATGTGAGCAGCCTCAGCGGAGCCCGGGCGCCTCCAGCTCACCCTCTTGTAGCCATAGCAGCCCCTGCTTTAGTCCCCCAGCCCACCACTCCAGGGGGCTAGCCTTTCCCTGACGGTTTTGGGGTCTGCCTGGGGGGTGGTGGGGGTGGGAAGGGAAGGAAGCACCGTGAGTGCTGACTACGATAATTTTTTCCATTTTTAATAAAACACCAAAAATATCACAACCCACCAAAAATAGATTCTCCTCTCCCCACCCTGTACTTAGCCAAGCTGGTGCACATGCTGCTTCCCAGGCCCTGCCTCTCTCCCCCCGCCCTTGCCCCAGCTCCTCCGCTCACTTGCCTGCTGACCCAGGAGAGCAGCCATACACACAGCTCACCATCCCCCAGCACCCTTACCCCTGCCCCGTCACGCACCCTCGGGAGGCCCCTCACCCCAGAAGCAGCAGCGGCAGCTTGGAGGTGAGGAGGGGAGGCAAGAGAGGGGCAGCATAACTGAGTATTTCAGCTGGGCCAGACCCCTCTGCCCATCCCTGTTCTAGAAGCTTAGAGAGCCAGCCAGCGACGGAACCTTCTGGTTCCTGCGCCCGTTGCCACCAACACCAATTGTGAGAGCTTGTGGATGAGTGCATGTGTGCGTGAGTGTGTAGAGTATATATAGATCTCTATCTCTTAGCAGAGGTGAATACCAGGTGTGAACTGTGCCTGTGGGCAGATGTGGCTTGTATTTTGCACATTTTATAAAAACTTGGAGTGAGGTTTCTGCTTGTATATTTCTAAAAAGAGAAAACAGCCCAAACTGTCCCTCTCCTTACCTCTCCCCTCCCCTGCAGCCCCCATCTTACTGGTCTGCCTCAGCCAAGGAGCCGACTCCTAGATCTCATCTTCATAGGCAAGAGCCTCAAGCTGTCCAGTATGCGAGTTGGCGTGTGGGTGCACGTGTGTCGCTCTGGGCCCCCGAGCCTGGGGTGAAAGGAAAAGTGCCACAATGGGGTCCTCCGGGGAGGGTCTCTGGCCTCCCCCTGTGCCCACAAGTCTGTGGAGTGACAGGACACAGTATTGTGTCCCCGGGGGACGCTCAGGCTTCCCACACCCTGCTCCCTGGGTGGGCTACGATGGCAGGGACCTTAGGTGGGCACCACCCAGGAAGGGGACCCGGGCATGGCTCCCAGCTCCAAGCTGAAGGCGGATGCACCTTGGCAACTGAAGTCATCCATGGAGCAGCTTTAACCCACGTCTGTGTCACGTCACACCCCAAGACTGCTGAGGGGACCCTAGAAAGGCTTCCCCACACCTGACCTGGGCTGGGGGGTGGGGCTGGGTGAGGGCAGGGGCCTGTGGGATGTCACTGCTGTGCTGTAAAGGCCACTGCAAACATAGCAATAAAATAGTCATTTTCCAAAGCTCCTCCTCCCGCGGCTTCTCTGGGGTGGGAGTGGTGCAGGAGGTGTGGGTCCAGCCGGTTCTTTCAGTGAGGGCCTCTGCCCGGCACTTTTCTAAAAGCTGGGAATAGAGCGAGGAAGGAAGCCCACAGAAAGCCTTTCCCTGTGGAGCTCACGTACCTGGGGGAGAGAAGCATGCTGGTATGCGAAAGAGGAACTGATCAAGCAGCGAGGTGCAGGCATGAAGTCGGGAGAGCTGAAAGTTTGCAAAGGTTGCCCAGAGAATGCGCCACTGTCTGAGGAGATGGAGTGGACCAGGCAGATACTCAGGGAACAGGTCAGTTGGAAGGCTCCAGCGGTAACCCAGGAGGAAGATGGCTGCTTGGGCCGGGGTGACAGAGTAGAGATGACAGGAAGTCTTCAAAATTGAGATCTATTTTGAAGGCAGAGCCAGGAGTTGTGGATGAACAGGATGTGGGGTTGAGGAATCAAGGATGACACCAAGAGGCTTGGCCTGAGCGATAGGCAGGATGGGGTTGCCAGGTCTGTGATGGGAGACCGGGAGCAGGAGGTTTGCAGTGGACAAGCAGGAGGCAGCTCTGGGCAGGTTATGCAGGGGCGCCATCCAAGTGGAGATGTCTGGTTGGGTGTTGGAATATGGGGTTCTGGAGAGAGATCTGGACTGCAGATGGATCTCTGGACGTTATTAGCACACCGAGACTCAATGAAGCCTGGGTGAGCCCCCACGGAGGCAGAGAGTGTGGGTGCAGACAGAGAAGTGGCCCTCGGACGGAGCCCTGGGGCCCTCAGTCGGATGGAGAGAGGAGGAGGAGGGATGGCCAGGGGGTGGGAGGGAAATCCAGAGGGCAGCTGCATGGCCCTCCTAACCCCCCACGGGTAGGAGGGAGTCATCAGCCGTGTCACATACTGCTGATGATCACCTAAGACAAAGCCTGTCCCTCTGCGCATCTCTAAAATACTGGCATTTTCCAATTGGGTCTCAGTTCATTTGCACTCTACATATCCTCTGGATCACGCCACATCTGCAACTTCAACCCTCCTGCATGCTGGTTCCCACGTCCCTAGCTGCAGTGCCCTTCTCAAGGGCATCAAGATCTCTCCCAGGGGCCCAGGGCCCTCAACCAAGGCCTCTTCCAAAGAGCACCCATTGGGGCCTCAAGTCTGGTGCCCCCTCTGCAGCCTCCCTTCTCCACTCCCACCTCTCTCCTTCCCAGCCCCCCAGCCTCCTAGCCTTCAGGCTTCATGGCCTCAGCAGAAGTCTGCTAATGGTCCTCCCCACCTTGCATCTGAGGCCCTCCAATTCACTGCCACACCACCACCACCGGGAAAACGCAAAACACACTGAAATGGAAGAAAACAGAAAGAGAACTTCAGAGGTGAGAACATTTGAGCCGCCCCTCGTGGAACAGAAGGAATTGGCTACTGCGCCTCTGCTGCTGCAGGCTGGCTCCTGTTCTGGATGCAGACATCGGGAAGACATGGTCTCTGGCCACACGCGGTGCACAGCCCAGTGGAAGAGACAGAAAAGAGCTGCTCTCAACAGTTGGCCGAGCACTTGGAGCACAGCCAGCCCCAGTCGGCCTGGGGTGGAGATAAGGCGGAGGCCATCAGGAGCTTGGAGGGGCAATGGTCACACTCAAGGGGCAGTGGGCAAGCGTGGGTGTGTTTGGAGGGCCAGGCTCGGCTCCCCGGGAGCAGCCGAGTCTAAGCTGGCCGCTCGCCTTGCTACCCATGGCCCCCACGTCAGCTTGGAGGGCATGTTTCCCTGTCACCGTTCTGCACCCCCATGAAGCCAGGAGTGCAAGAAGCGGGCCTTGTGCCTTTTTCTCTCTTCACATAGCACGGGGGCCTGGCCCAGAGGAGCTGCTTGGTGGGCAGTGAGGGGAAGGGAGCGGGTGGAAGACTAGCAGGAAAAGCTGCCCAAGGCCAGGTGAGGGAAGGCCCAGCAAGCTCACTGTTTGGACTTTAGCCGTCAGAAGTCCGGAGAAGAGAGCGCTCAGGGAGGCCTGAGGTAATCAGGGAACACTTCCTGGAAAAGCGGGACCAGCCCTCTGCCTTGGCATAGCAACCAGAGGGTGTCACCTGCAAGCCTGGAGGGCATGTCCCTGCCATGGCTCAGATGCTCCCACCCACAGACACCACTCATCACATGAGGCCGACGGGTGTGAGGGTGGGATAGGACGGGGCGCCACAAGAGAAGGGAGCCCTGGCAGGAGTAAATGTGCAGTGGGTGAAGGGCGGGTCATGCTGGGAGCGGAAGCCTCTTTGTGAAGGTCACTGCACGGGGCCTGGCGGCAGCACGGGGATACCTAACCCATGTGGAGCTCCCCTCCACTGCCTCCCTCTGCCCCGGGCTAGTTCTAGGTCACTGCCAAGGACGAGCCTCCTCTCAGTCAGCATTAGTTAGAGGTCATCCTACAAACTTTCAAGAGGGGGTGGGGGAAGGCAGTGACTGGTGGCCCTCGGCCAAGTTCTATCTGTCCTAAATGTGATGAACAGGAACCCCAAGATGGAAAGCAAGTCTGCCACCCGGAACTACCTCTCCTCCCCTGCCAGCTTCCCCGCGTCTCCCAGGCTCTCTGGGCCGCAGCTGCCAACCCCCAGGGCGACTGACAGGACAGACACTCCCCTGGCCGCCATGAAGCGAGGCCTCGCCCAGCTCCAGTGGCAGGAGGCGCAGAGAGGGCAGGTCCTCCAGGGAGAGCAAGTGTGAACCTGGCCGCGCAGGGCTGGGGAACAGCACCCTTGCTCCAGGGCTGGCCCAGCTTGCGGGGAGGGGACCCTTGAGGAGCTGCTGAATAAGCTGAAATACCCCAAAGCCCGAGGAAGCCAAAGTGCTGTTCTCAGGGACAGGGGTGGGGGGAAGGAGAGCCCTCCGGGGGCCTCATGTACACATGAGCACAGTGTATGCATCATAACAACAACTTTTATTGCCCCCCACAAAGAAATAAGACTCAGCCTGCTTCACCCACCCTCCTGCAGGACCAGAGACAGGGGCCTCACAGCCCCCAACATCAACACAGCCAAAAACCCGGGGCTCAACCATCAGGCCCGACTGCAACTGCCTTCAGTGCTCTCAGGAAGTGGAAGCTGAGGGTATGGCAGGACGGCAGCGAACTCACTGAATTTGTGGACATCAGGACCCCTAGTGTATGCTGGCTAAGGGTGGAGAGGTGCCCTTAGCAGAAGGGACCAAGATGAAGAAATGCAAGCCGTGGGAGGAAATCGGGGGGAGCAGAAGAGAGTGAACTGAAGTACTGAGGGAAGGCTGGGCTCTCAGGGAGCAGCGAGCATGTGCCAGGTGGGAGCCGCTGCAGGCAGGGGAGGGAAGGATGCCCCCTCACTCCTCCTTCTTGTCCGTGGGACCATCTATCGCCGCCTGGAAAGGGACAGAAATCCCAAAGCAATAGGTTGGCAGGGACCACTCCACCCCTTTGACCTCTAGACCCGCCCCAGAGGTCAAGCACAGTTCCTTTTTTATCCTAAATGCTAAGTATACAGGTGAGCGAGGGACCCTACCCTAAATGGCACCCAAAACCTGGCCGCACTGGGCCTATCGGCCCTTACCCACACTCTAGTGAAGCCCTAAACCTCACTGCCAGCCAGGGTAGGAGTGCCAGGGTCTCGCCAGGGGCCAGTAACTGAGTGGCTGCGCCCCAGCCAGGGTGGGGCCAGCTGGAAGCCACTGCTACCGCTCTGCTCCTTAGAGCAGCCGGCACCTTGACCACCCCTATCTTGGGCCCCACTCCCCCTACTCCCACCTGGCGGCAGCAGGCTCAGCACTCAATCCCCATTCACGCCCCAGTGAGGCTCTTCCAACTGTGCACCTCCTGCAGGTCCTCTTGAAACCCGGGCCCAACCCTGCGGGCTTGCCCCACGCTAAAGGGTACCATTACCCCTTTGGGGCTGGGCTCTTCCTCACCACCTGCTGTGGTACCCAAACTCCAGCCGCCAAGCACCAAGGGCAAGCTGTAATCACGCCCAACCTCAAGACCACTTGAGCTGCAAGATGTTCCCTGGTGTTCCCAGGCTAGTCTGAGAACCCAAGGGTGGCAAAAAAAAAAAAAAAAACAGGGAGAACCAAGTAATAGAACAATCCTTCCCCGGGGATCTGGGGTGAGCAGACAGACAACTTGGCTGTCAAAATCGTTGCCTCTCCCAAAGGCCCTGGCTTCCTAGACCCTGACTGGGTCTGGGGAGGAGGCCATGGTGGCAGCTGAGCATCTCCTGGTGAAGGCTACCTAAGATACCTTGTCCCCAGTTCCCTCCGGCTCTGGCCACCTCGGCCTGTGGGAGGGGATTTCCCCCACATCACAGCCTACCCCAAAAGGGAGAAAAGGCCAGCAGCTGGTCCCAGCGTTTCAGCCGAGTATCTCTGCTCCTGATGATGTCCCTTCACTGGACTTGGACTGGAGTAAGGGGCTCCAAACCACAGGCTACTCCCAAGGGCACTCAGGCCACAGGCACCAGGCAATCCCGGTAAGGGCCAGCCTCTACTGCCCCACCCACACCCCTCCTGCCCTTGAGGAAAGTTTGGGCCACTGGACCCAGACTCACTGCTTGGAAGGCTGTTCTCTTTAGGCTCAGACTCAACAGTGACTGAGGATGAAAAAGGGAGGAGAAAGGAGCTCAAGTGCCACCTGGATGCCCATGCCTCTTTAGCTGCCCATAGCAGGAAGGTCATCAGGTTCAATCTCTCCCTCGCTAAGCCTTCCTGGCATCCAAGGGGGTTGCCCCAATCACTCCACTGACGCGGTCCTTGGAAGACCCACCCAAATGGGCTGGGGGCTGGGAGGGCAGTACCAGGCCCGGCCACAGCGGCGCACTGACCTGCAGCTTGGCATGCTCCTCCAGCAGGCGATCGTACTCCTTGGTCAGGCCTTCGGACTGCTTCCGCATGGCCAGAGCCTCGTTCTCTGCTCGCTCTAATTCTGGAAACGAAGCAAATGATGAAGAAAGGTGACAGGGAAGATCAGAATGAAGGAGAGGAAGCCCACTTGCTGACTTTCTCTGTCTCCAGTGACATAGGAGACCATGTCTCTAAATAAAGTTCTGCCAGCTGCTTTTAGCTTATCAAAAATATTGGATGAAGGCGGAAAGAAAAAACCCCACAAAGGATCACCTCGCCCACAGAGGAGGAAACCCGAGTGGTTCTCTGCAGGGGATAACTTTGGGGAAGGCACAGGAAAACACCAAGAATTTGAGGGGTGAGCCTGGGAGGCCGAGAGAGAAGGCCCATCTCAAAGCAAGGCTCTGTGACACTGAAACCTGTGCAGAGAACCGTCGTGGCCAAAGCCCATGGCTCGAGGGAAGACCTGGCCATTCCCCAGCCCGAAGGTTGGCCTGCAAGGCTCCATGCTTAGTCTTTAGATGTGGAAGGAAAGAATTAGGGAGGCCAGTTCACAGCTGGTTTAGATTAAAACACACACGCACATACACAGACACACACACAAAGAACAAATAGCACAAGTTCCCGTCCACTTCCTTCCTGAACGCTCCTCTTCTCCTCAGCTCCAAGGCATCCAGGTGCCCTGTGCCCATCTGCTCCTGACAGGAAAATCCCCACAGGACACCATCACAGAGCACAGGCTGCTGCAGCCCTGCTAACGCCACTCAGCCCCAATCAGTGGGCTGGGAGCAGCAGGGTGCTACTTGTTTGTTTTCACCCAGCTCTTGAGCTAAGTAGGGTCAGTTTCCCTTCCACATGGCATGTGAGGTTTGTTATTAACATTCTAGCACCAGAGTGGCAGCGCCGGCCGCTCCGGGATTCTGGGGGGGGGGGGGGGGGGGCACAGGGACAACTCTCACTCTGCTTGCTGATGGCCAACTCCTCCTTCAGCTTCTTCATATCAGCCTTCAAGCTCCTGTTCTCTTCCTCCACCTTCACCTCAGCTTGCCTAACATCCAACTTGTCTCTGTCAACACCAGTTTCCTAGGAAAAGATCCAAGGGCCGGAGTTACTCAAGAGGGAAGGAGAGGTGTCCCTCAAGTTGCCCTGGGCACCTGCCCCTTCAGAAATGTCAGCACAGAACTGGGCCACTGCTTGTTCTAAGCCACCGGTCAAAGGCCAGGGCTTGGCTGCCTGCTGAGGGGAAGGCCAGGGCCAGCCAGGCCACCTGTCCCACCTGTGCCTTCCTCCTGCCTCGGCCTCCCTCCTCCCCAGCAGGGGTGCACCAGTTCCTCCGAGTTGACCAGTCCACAAAGATGACTCCATTTGCCATCACCTGGGCACCCTCTCTGCCCAGCCTAACCAATACATCCCGTCCCCTCCTCTCCCCAGCTCCAGAACCCAGTCCCCCTCCAGTTCCAGCCTGCCCATGAGGCGCACCACAGAGCCAAACCCACCCAGCGCCTGCAGCGCTTGGCTCAGCCTCATCTCCTCTGACAAGCCTTCTAGAACCCGCCCCACAACCCTGGCTGACCACAAATCTCCCCGAGAACCAGGGACATCTTTTTCCTCCTCCTCTTCTACCTTGCCTGCAGTGCCCAGCACAGGGCAGGGTTCACTAGGGAGCCCTCTGATCAGGGAAGAGTCCCGACTGGGAGGAGTGAGACAAGACAGCACAAAGGCCACGTTCCACACCAAGTCCTTGTGAGTTAGACGAAGGTGGCTGAGTCACTGCATGCCCCTCCACAGCCTCCAGCCCTGCCCTCCCTCTCCCCACAGAGGCACACACGGTGACACACCTTCCCCACTGACAACTTCCCCTTTGTTCTCCCACCAACTCCCCCTCCGGCTTTTCAGAGCACGGGAGTTGTGTGAGGATGGCCACGGGTGCATTTCCCAGCCAAGAGGAGCGCGGTGTGGAGAGAGCCACCCAAGGCCCTGCTGCTGTGGCCCATGAAGCAAGTCACTCACACAACATGTGAGTGTCTGAGGACACTCTGTGGCTGTGACGGGGAAGAGAAAACTCACCTTCTTGAGCAGGTCATTCTCTTCCATGTATTTCTTGGCCGCTTCGCTAGCACTCTCGGCTTGCTTTTTAAAGGCTTCGTTGGAGGCCAGCAGCGTGGCCTGCTGGGAGATAAGAGTCACTAGGCGTCTCAGCAGGCTGCAAGCATTTACAAAAAGAAAGAAGTGAGAGAGAAAGCATAAAGTTGCTGGCACTAACCTTTCTTGGTTGCTCTCCGCCCCATGCCTATCTCCAACCTGGACCTGCCCTCCTAAATCAGCACCAGGGCAGCCAAGCCAGATGCCTGTTTCTGGCAACAAGAAGGGGAAGGTGGTGCTCCAGGAGATGTCCTCTGCCACCAAACGGCTGCCCTCCACACTGGGGAAAGCACAGGACAGTGCCTGAGTGAAGGACCAAAGCAGGCACTTGTGGGTAAAGGCTGCCAGGCCATGCAGGGCCAGGCCCAGCTACCACACAAAATCCCAGAGCACCAGAACCATCCCACTCCTTCCCCGTCACATCAGAGAAGCCACATGCTGCCTTCTCACCTGCAAGGCCGGGCCTGCCTTGGTAAAATAACAAGAGCAGCTGGCACATCCTGGGCCCTTACAACGTGCCAGACTGAATCCTCACAGCTACCTTATGATGCCACGTCATACCGTATTATATATCTATATAAAACAATATAGCACTATTGCTGTCCCCAGTTTACAGGGAGAAGGTGAGGCTCAACAGGGTCAAGCAACTTGTCCAAGGTCAACAGCCAGAAAACTGACATGGCTGCGCTGCACACTCAGGTCTGTCTGACTTCGAAGCTTGAGCTTTCTAAATTCAAAGGGAGCCACTCACCAGGTTCCAATGTGAAAGAGAGAGAGAAATGACTACTGTTCTCTACCCAACCCCCTTCCTCAACACATTTGTAGAGGCAGCTGCCAGAACATGTCTGTTATGTAACGCAGTCCAAATTGAGGTCTCTGTGGGCTAGAGGGTACAGAAAAAGGAGAACCAGGACACAGGAGCACATTTCATGCCTAAACCAGCCCAGAGAGGCAAACAGGTGACAGCTAGGGGCAGGTTCTGGTCCCCAAGCAGATGGAGTGGCCTAATCCCTTTCCTGAAACCCATGCTTGCTCTGCGATGGGAGCCGACAGGATGGGAGAGGAGGGAAAGGACTCCCTTCCGTCCTTGATAACAGCACAGCTCATTCGAACAGCCAGACTCAGGCAGGGGATGCTTTTTTCCCCACACACCTAGGAAAAGGACATTGGGTTGGTGAGGCAAACCCAGTCCAGTAGTAATTTTCAGACTAAGGCAAAAGTTACATGGAGGATGACTAGGGAGGAAGGAAAAAACAATCTATGCCATTCCCAAATGTTTCAAAAGCAAAGTGCTGGGGCAGAAGAGACAAAGTAGCGCTCAACTGCCTGCCCCCCTACCCTTGCCCTTCTAACTCGGTCCCTTCCAGGCCTGCCCACCATGACTGGACAGCTATGCCTGCCGCTCAGCCAAAGGTGGGCCAAAGAAACAAGGAAGTGCACTATACTTCTTGGCGCCAGCAGATCAGTCGCTGGTGGCCCCGGCCAAGCCCCTTTGGGGGCAGTGCCGATGGAGACGGCAGGCCTTTGGGATTTGGGGAGAGGCACTGGGGCCCCGGCAGCATGGCAAGAGCCAGGCAGTCGATTCCTGGCAGGAGAGGAGAGTTTCCAATGACATGTGCTCTCTAAAATTAGCGGCCCAGGGACCTCGTGGCCTAGGGCTCAGGTTTCCCTGCTTCAGCCTGCCCACCAGCCTGCCACCCACTGGGCCGAAGCCCTGGAGGTGGAGGAACTACCAACTGCCCCAGAAGCCACAGATTAAAAATAAGCTTGACTCATGCCGGCCTAGCTGGAAGTCACTGGTGGGGCCCAGGAAGGAAGGCAAGTCTGACTAAACCTGAATTCCCCAGAACCAAGTGCTCCTGAGCCCAGGGAAGGGAGGCTGAGGCGCGGCTCCTTCCTCTCAGCTGTGGGCAGGGGAGGGGGGAATGGGGCACGTGTGCCACCTGGCGGTCAGACGGGGCCTAGAGGACACCACAGGAACCAGGCAGGCAGAGGTGGGGCCCACGGGTCCAAGGGCTGGGCGGGCGGGTGACCCGGGCGGTGTTCCAGCGGGGCTGGTAAGTAACTGTGGTGGTAACCGCAGCTGCCCAGACGCCGGGCCCGGGGAGGGGCTGACACAACAGCTCCCTCTCTTGCCCTCCTAGCCCTCCCCCAGCTCTGGAGAGCAAGGTTTTCCAAGACCGGGCAGGCCCATACACACAAACCCTAGCCAGGCTTGCCCAAAGCCCCAGCCCTGATCTACCGGCCCCCACACTAGCCAGCCAGCCTTCTGAGGGCCCTGCCTCGCTCCCTCTTTTCTCCTAGGTCCAAACACTCCCCACTTGCCCCCAGACCCCCGCCTCAGGTCACCTCCATCACCCTCATTTTGGAGAAGAGCTGCCTCCAGGGCCAACTCCCTCCATTTCCCAGCCCCAACCGGTTGAACTGTGACGCCATCCCGTGGGCTCTCTCTTCCCGCGAGGGGTGCTCCTCCACCCGGGCCGCAGGGAGCTCCTTCCCCTCCAGCACGCTCGTCCTGCAGTCATCTCTTCCTCCCAGCTGACCCTCGCCTAGAAGCGCCAACCACGCTCCAGTCCCTCATCCTCTCTCGCCTGCCACCCACTCCTCAACCTGCTAGTCAAGTCTCTGCCTCCCCAAGCTCCTGGGATTGCTCTCCTGAGGCCCACCAATGACCTCCTAGTTGCCAAATTCAACGATGAACTCTGGAGTCGTTTTCACTCCCCGGCTTGGCAGCCTCCAGTGCTGCCAATAGCTTACCTCCTCGGACTTCTCCTCTCCCTTGACTTCAAAACATCATTCCTCGCCTGGGTCTTCCCCAACCTCTTGTTATGTGCACTCTTCAATTCTCACCTTCTACTTTCTTCCTAGCTCATCTTGTACTCTGAAAGGGCTCTCACTGCAGCCCAGACTCCTACAACCCAACTACCTAAGAGCACCAGCCCTTGGATGTCCCAGAGACACTACAAACCCAGCTTGTTCAAAACAGACCCACCCTGGCACGGCCCGAGTAGCTCCTCTTGCGTTCACTCTCTCCTGCACAGTGGCAAGGGTCCCCATCATCGAAACAAACGTTCAAACCTGAGCATTGCCTTGGATCCCTTCTTCCTTCCCCCAGATCCAAGTCTAGTCCCCTCCTTTTCGACTGCACACCGACTCTCTCCCCAATCAGTCCTGTTCCCCATCCCCGTCATCCCTGCCTTTGCCTAGCTCGCTCTTTCCTTCCTGGGTGATTTTAGCAGCCTCTTCGCTGCTCCCCTCCCTATCTCTGGCCCTACATCTTTCCTTCTCATCCTCCAGCCCGCAGGCAGAGCAATCTTTCTCCAAGACAAACCCGATGAGGTCACTCCCCTGCTGAAATTCCATCAGTGCCTCCCCACCACCCAGAGGCTGCAGTCCAGTCGCCTTCAGCTGGCAGACAAGGCCCCTCTGGGATCTGCTTCCTTTTCTCTCATCACTGCCCCACGTGGGCCCTTCGCTCTGGTAACACCAAACCACTGGCCATTCTTGGAGTACACCTAGTCCTCTGTAATCCATGCCACTGCACGTCATTCCTTCTGGAATGTCCTTTCTACTCATCCTGTTTGCAAGCTCTAACTTATGACTCAAGACCCAGTTCAATCATCATCCACTCAAAAAAGGCTTTCCTGACTCCCACCCCCACCAGGTTGGACGCCCTTCTGTGCATGCTCCCTGCCACATCACTGCACGAACTCCCTCTGCACGGCTGCCATTTGGTCATTTGCCTGGCTTCCCTACCAGACCACAAATGCCTTTAAGCCAGGGACGGGATCTTCTATTTCTAGAGCCCCACTAACCTGGCACGTTTGAAAGGGGCCTTTGAGATGGTCTACCCCACTTCCAGGAGAGGAAGCATTCCCGGACGAGCCAGAGCTCCCTCCCTTACCAACTCAGCTCTCATTCGGCTCCAGCCTGAGACACTCCTTGTTGCACCCAGGCCCCCAGGCCAGGAACCCATCAGGTAGTCTAGCAACAGGGAACAGAAAACAGTGGAGGCAGACACATCTCAGACCTACAGAAGTGCAGCCCCACATTCACAAGCCAGGCAGGCCGTGGCTATGCTGGGAGCTGAGGTGGCACACCAGGCTGCTCCCCCAGAGCCCAGGAGTGAGGCTAACCACAGTGAAGCCAAGAGCAGACACAGGCTGGCCAGAATATGCCAGGCCAGGACCAGGCCTGTGGCATGGTGCTACCATGCTCTTGCACCTGCTCTCAACTGCCCCAGCAAAATCCAGCTCCAGTATCCCCCCCCCCCCCACCCCAGGACCCTCCAGCCCCACAGCCTCTCCCAGCATGTCAGCGTGTCCTCTTGCATGTGCCCTGAGTGCTTTGGTGCAGATGGCACCACCCAGGGTTTACCAGGACCTAAGTGTCCACTGGGCAAGTCCATCTTACACACCAGACCATGGGTTCCCCAAGGATAGGGAGCAGGGCTTGTCCCTCCGGCACCCAGGACAGGGCAAGGCACATGGGGAACATGGTGAGTTTCAGGACTCCCAAGACTTGATAGTCTTAAGAAATGTCAGCCTGGATAAAGGATTTATTGCATGCTTTTCTCTCTCCTGTACTTTACCTTCCATTGCTCTGTGCTTGACCTCCCAAGTGTCGTTACAGGGACAACTGTTCTTAAATACCTATTTTTAGACAAAAGGTAAGAGCCTAAGACCTAAAGGAGTTCCTAAAGGTATAGGAGACTGCCCACTGACAGAGGGGCTCAGGTTCCTTGGAACAGAGATTCAGTTTAAATGCGTCTAATGGGGGGGGGGGCAGTGAAAAAACTTTAATAGAATTGAGATGTATCCTTGACAAAGAAACATCATCCCCAAATGCTGGAATTAAACTTCACTTCCTTGGTAAAATGTTTTTGGACGCTGAGAAATACTAGTATGCTTTTATAAAAGGTTGAGTCAACAAGAAGAGGCAAGGGAAATAGAATCTCTCTCCAGATACTAGAGAAACAGGGCCAACCATATCAAGCAGGAAAAGGTATTTTTCATATGCGCTTTTCACCAATTCCATTTCCCTCCTGGGAGAGAAGAGGAAGACATGGGCTTAAAAGGAAGTCAGAACTTCTACAGTCAGTTTGTTCAAACTACCGTAACTACATGGAACTTTGAATAGTGAGATATGGTAGGTTTGCACAGGTTAGTGTGAAATAGCAACACATCCCAAAGTAATTTGGGCAGAAAATAAAAATATATATGCCCAGATAATAAAAAATATATTTACAGCCTCCCCCTCCCCAGCCCCGAGGATCTGGGGGAAGGTGCGGATGTGTTGGACATCCTCACCTGGACTGGTGTTGATGTTGTCACAAACATTGGGACTGGCGGTTTGATGTGCTGAGCCCTCGAGCATGGGACTTGCCCTTATGAAGCTCATTACCACAAAGGAGAGTCTAAAGTTGTATGTAATGGTGCCTAAGAGTCTCCCCCTGAGTACCTCTTTGTTGCTCAGATGTGGCCCTCTTTCTCTCTAACTGAGCCATCTCGACAGGTGAACTCGCTGCCCTCCCCCCTACGTGGGACCCGACTCCCAGGGGTGTAAATCTCCCTGGCAACGCAGAGTATGACTCCCGGGGATGAATGTGGACCCGGCATCGTGGGACTGAGAGTATCTTCTTGACCAAAAGGGGGATGCAAAATGAGACGAAATAGTTTCAGTGGCTGAGAGATTCCAAATGGAGTCGAGAGGTCACTCTGGTGGACATTCTTATGCACTATATAGATAACACCTCTTAGGCTTTAATGTATTGGAATAGCTAGAAGTAAATACCTGAAACTACCAAACTCCAACCCAGCAGTCTGGACTCCTGAAGACAATTATATAATAATGTAGATTACAAGGGGTGACAGTGTGATTGTGAAGACCTTGTGGATCACACCCCCTTTAGCTAGTGTATGGATGAGTGGAGGAATGGGGATAAAAACTAAAGGACAAATGGGGTGGGATGGGGGGATGATTTGGGTGTTCTTTTTTCACTTTTATTTTTTATTCTTGTTCTGGTTCTTTCTGATGTAAGGAAAATGTTCAGAGATAGATTGTGGTGATGAACGCATAACTATGTTATCATACTGTGGACAGTGGACTGTATATCATGGATGATTGTATGGTGTGTGAATGTATTTCAATAAAACTGAATTTAATAAAAAAAAAATAAAAAATAAAATAAAATAAAAAATAAAAAATAAAAATAAAAAATATATATATATATATGCCCAGAGCCCATGAAACTTAAAGACGATTGTATAAAAATGTAGCTTATGAGGGGTGACAATGTGATTGGGAAAGCCATGTGGATCACACTCCCCTTTGTCTAGTTTATGGGTGTATGAGTAGAAAAATGGGGGAAAAAAATAAAAAAATAAACAAGCTATAGGATAATAAAAATATAAATTACAGAAACAACAACAACAAAAATACATATATATTCAGGGCCCCCCTGAGGAACTGGGGGAAAATGTGGAAGTGTTTGACTTCCTCACCTGGATTGTTGCTGATGTTCTCACAAACATTGAGGACTGACGGTTTTGTATGCCAAGCCCTCTATCTTGGGGCTTGCCCTTCTGAAGCTCATTACTGCAAAGGAGAGGCTAAACCTGCTCATAATTGCACCTAAGAGTCTCCCCCAGAGAACCTCTTTGTTGCTCAGATGTGGCCCCTCTGTCTCTAAGCCACCTTGGCAGGTGAACTCACTGCCCTTCCCCCCTATGTGGGACCTGACTCCCAGGGGTGTAAATCTCCCTGGCAATACAGGATATGACTCCCGGGGATGAGCCTGGACCCAGCATCATGGCATTGAGAATATCTTCTTGACCAAAAGGAGGATGCAAAATGAAACAAAATAAAATTTCAGTGGCTGAGAGATTTCAAATGGAGTCAAGAGGTCACTCTGGTGGCCACTCTTACACACTATATAGATAACCCTTTTTAGGTTTTAATGTATCAGAATAGCTAGAAGGAAATACCTGAAACTATCAAACTCCAACCCAGTAGCCTTGACTCTAGAAGACGATTGTATAACTATGTAGCTTCCAAGGGGTGACAGTGTGATTGTGAAAACCTTGTGGATCACACTCCCCTTATCCAGTGTATGGATGGATGAGTAGAAAAATAGGGACAAAAACTAAATGAAAATTAGGGTGGGATGGGGGGATGATTTGGGTGTTATTTTTTACTTTTATTTTTTATTTTTATTTTTATTCTTTCTGGTGTAAGGAAAATGTTCAAAAATAGACTGTGGTGATGAATGCACAACTATATGATGGTACTGTGAACAGTTGATTGTACACCATGGATGACTGTATGCTATGTGAATATATCTCAATAAAACTGAATTTTTTTAAAAAAAGGAAGTCAGAAAAAGAGCAAGCAGGAGGGTCGTACCAAGCTCCTCTTGGAACCTTCTATGGTTGTGGTGACAGAGCCCCCACCCCCACCCCACTGATGGCCCCACTGATTTGCCATTTGCCAGGCACCTCCCAGGTACTGAGCCTCAGGTGAGAGATTCCACTGTGGGGACAGCCACCATAGGGAAGTGGCTCCTCTGCATGGGAGAAGCTGCTGTCACAGTGCCACCTGTTGAATCTCTGGGCCCACTACATCTCAGCAGTTCCTAGCTCCTGCCTGAGGCTGAGCAACCCAGCATGTGCCCAGCGGGTGCTTGGCGGGCACCCCTCGGCAATCAGAAACAAAAATAAGGTGGAAGGCTCCTTGGTAACGAAGCAGAAGCTAGGCAATACCCCGGAAAGGCTAGGGGCCAAGTAGAATGACCGTAACAGGGCTTCTGCTACCCTAGGAGCCTCTTGCCCTAACGAGTCAGGAAAATAAGATGGCAGCAAAACAGGAGAAGAAATATCAGTTAAGCTGAGCAAAGTTAAATAGAAAGAGCCAAGAAAAATCATCCCAAAGGGCTGCCCCAGCATATTTTGGCACACATGCTCTATCTTCCTTTTTGCTCTTGAATACACAGAAGATGTGGAAAACAGGGAGGCGAGGGCTAGAGCTGGGGGAAAACTAAGCCCCTTATGATGAGGCCGCCCAACAGCCAGCACAGCTGATAGGCCCACCCAGGTTCGCCCATCCTCAGGACGGGGGAAGGGGCGGGGGCACGGCTGTCCTCCCATCCTTCTGAGCTGAACAGAATGAGTGGGCCTAATGAGCCACGTTCTGGGATTTTGTTTGGTCTTGGGTTTTGAAACTGGCCACCTGAAGGAATTTTTGTAACTTGGGGGGACAGAGGGCAACTGCATAAAGTCAGCCAACTAGGTGAAGAGATTCCGCTGTCAGTTGACTCAAACTGAAAAACACCACCAGTCCACTTAGCTATTGGAGAAAGAACCTTAGAGGTGGGAGGAGTTGGGCAACCCTCCCGGCCCACAGCCAGGGAAGCCCACCCATCACACAATACTAGGGTCCAAAGGAAACAAGGCAGGGCCTCCCACGGGGTGAGAGGCTGGGTTCAGATCCCCAGGAAACACAGCCCTGAGCCTGGAGGGGAGAAGCAAAGCAGAGAAGTGAGAGGAGGAGGCTGAGCAATGCTGTCCAATACAGTAGACACACGTGGCTGTGTAAATTTCACCTAATTAAAAGGCAACAACACTTACAAGTCAGTCCCTCATTCCCACAAGCCACACCTGAGGCATTCAACAGTGCCAACTTGGGGCACTTCCACCGGTGCAGCGGCCCAGGAAGACAGCTCCCAAGAAGTCTCCTCTCCCAGGAACCCTGCTCTCATACTCTTTTCCTCAACTCTGACCTCTTCTTTTAGGCCCAAAGAGGTTGTAGATGTTAAGCCCTGAGTGAAAGGGGCACCTTCTAGAACGTCATGCTTTACCTGACCTTGAAATCAGAAGGAAGGGACCCCTGGCCTGGTTCACATCCTGCCACACAAAAGAAGGGATTAATTCAACATCTGTCCCTAGAATATGAGAAAGGAAATTCTTTGGCCCAAATAAGCAGCTGAGAAGACAATGGCTCTATTCTGAAAGCAGCTTACCCTCGTCCCGATGAACTCTCAGATGATCTTTGCTGGACTACACAGGGGGGAACGGCCACGGATCAGAGCCCCCTCCTCTGCCTGGCTGAATGGAAGGACAAGAACCAAAAGAATCCCTTCACACAGCTACAGCACAGGATATTTGGGCTCGGGGGAGGGGTGAAAATCAACAGAGTTCTCAGAAACACTTGCATTCAATACCTAGACCTGAAGTGCTGTTATAATTTTTGTAATCTTGGGAAACGATGGTAAAATGGAAACTCTGTACTTTCTGCCTGATTTTTCTGGCAAAATTACAACTCTAGTAAAAATATATATATATTTTTTAAGTGACAGTAGCTTATGCTTACACACACTCATTCAAGGGGAACCTAAGTCCAAAGACCTCTGCATGACCTTCTACACCAGTGGTCCCCAATCCCGGCCACCCCAGAGAATCAACACTAACTAAACCACAGTACCAAAAGGTGGGACGAGGGCCTGAGCACTTTAACAAATCCTTAGTTACCTATTTAGGTACTGATTTAAACAAACAAACCGTGAAGACAATTGTAAGGCAAGCAGGGAAATGTGAATACTCCCTAACTATTTTATGATATTAAGGAATTACTGTTGACTCTTTGGAGGGGAAATGTTCTCGCGCTTATGGTTTTTTTTAAAGTCCCTATCTTCTCAAAATGATAAGCTGAAACATAATTTATAATTTTGTCTGTAAACATGATGTCTGGGATTTGCTTTGAAATAATCCAGAGCCAGGAGGGGGGGAGGGAGGAGATGGAGAGGGAGAGGGAGAGGAAGAGGGAGGGAGGGAGTGTGTGTGTGTGTGTGCGCGCGCCAGACTGGCCACGAGATGATCACTGCAGAAGACAGATTTATGGGGTGTCGTTGTACTATTCTGGTTCTACAAGTATCTGCATTTTTCTATTTCAACCAACCACTCAGCCCACCTGGGTGCTGCTGGTGTGCAGCCAGGGCCGAGAGTCACTGCTCTGCAGGGGGCTGCCTGCCCACCCCCTTCCAGCTCTACTTCCCCTCTTTTCTGTGCTCCACCCCAAGGGCTGGCTGTGGCTCTCTGAGATCCCCCTAGACTTGCTGGTCTCCTCCAACTTCTGTTGGGGCTGTTCCTTCTCCCTGGAGCATCCTGTGCAATTTAAACCCCTGCTGCAGCTTGTACTGTCCTGACCCATCACGGCGGCTGCCAGACCTCTCTTATCTGTCCCACTCTGCCCTCCCTCCCCACCCCTAGATAGCAAGATCCTTGAAGGCAAAAGCCAGGCCGGGCCTTGGATTTCCTCTCGCGGCCTGGCACGGTATACCATACGTGTGGAAAACAATCCCACGAACTCTAGCAAGGAAGGACGACACTCATACCAGCTACCATTTGTTCAACACTTTCTGTGGGCCTGGGACAGTGCTGCCGGTTTCACAGGAATTACCTCAATCCTCACACCAACCACATGAGAGAGGTAAACTCTCATTCCATTTGACTGAGTGAAAAGACTCAGGGAAGGTAAGTGCTTACCCGAGGTCATGCAGCTAGCCAGGAACAGAACCAGGATTCCAAAGCCCACTCTCTCCACATCAGCCCGTCTCTCGGGGCTGCCACAGGCCTTTCTAGCCCCTCCGTGCAAGTTGGAAAAGGGTGCCCCACGGCCAGGGCACGTTAGCCAGAGCCCAGGCGGGATTTTTATTTCCACTCACCTTTGTGGCCTACCCACGAAGATGGCGGCACCGTCTTAAACGGCAGACCTGCTTCCTCTCCCCACCCAGCACCAGCCCTGACCATCACGAGGGCACCAATTCTCTGCAGAACTGAATCCTGGCAATGAATAGAGATGATCCCAAGGCAAAGCCAAGTGCCCTGGTCACCCAGAGCATCTGGAGGGATTTCACCCTCCGGGGTGGAAGGCTCAAGCCACTTGCCCGCAGATAGCCAGCAGAGGGGGACTCCCCAGTCTAGCCCCAGAAAAGGAGCTGCAGGGTGAAGCCCAACCAGGGTTCATTTGCAAGGACTGCAGTGATATAATCAGGCTCAAGCTCAGGTCACCACCGATAACTCAACATTGTGCTGGAAGTTCTAGCTACAGCAATTAGGCAAGAAAAAGAAATAAAGGGCATCCAAATTGGAAAGGAAGAAGTAAAAGTTTCACTGTTTGCAGATGACATGATCCTATATATAGAAAATCCTGAAAAATCCACAACAAAGCTCCTAGAGCTAATAAATGAATTCAGCAAAGTGACGGGGTACAAGATCAATATGCAAAAATCATTAGTGTTTCTCTACACTAATAATGAGATCTGAGGAGGAAATCCAGGGAAAAAATTCCATTTACAATAGCAACTAAAAGAATCAAATACCTAGGAATAAGTTTAACCAAGGATGTAAAGGACTTGTATGTAAAAAACTTCAAAACATTGCTTAAAAGAAATCAAAGAAGACCTAAGGGAATGAAAAGACATTCCATGTCCATGGATTGGAAGACTAAACATTGTTAATATGTCAATTCTACCCAAATGATTTACAGATTCAATATAATCCCAATTAAAATTCCAATAGCCTTCTTTACAGAAATGGAAAAGTCAATCATCAAATTCATATGGAAGGGCAAGGGGCCCCAAGTAGCCAAAACAATCTTTAAAGAAAAACAAAGTTGGAGGACTCATACTTCCCAATTTTAAAACTTACTAGAAACCTACTGTAAACAGTACAAAGTGGTACTGGCACAAGAACAGACATACAGACCTAGGGAAAAGAATTGAGAGCCCAGAAATAAACCCTCACTCACTTCCATGTCAACTGATTTTTGACAAGGATGCCAAGTAGGGGAAAGAACAGTCTCTCCAACAAATGGTGCTGGGAAAACTGGGCATCCATATGCAAAAGAATAAAAATGGACCCCTACTCTCAAACCATACACACAAAAGAACTCAAGATGGATCAGAGACCTAAGCATAAGAACTAAAAACAATAAAACGCGTAGAAGTAAGCATAGGGGAACACCTTTAGGACTTTGTGTTAGACAATGGATTCTTAGACTACACCGAAAGCACAAGCAACAACAAAAATCAATAAACCAGACCTCACCAAAATTACTTTTGTGCATCAAAGGACATTATCAAGAAAGTGAAAAAACACCTACAGAATGAGAGAAAATATCTGGAAACCACATATCTTATAAAGGTTCAATATCATGAACATATAAAGAACTCCTACGGCTCAACAATAAAGACAGACAACCTAATTTAAAAATGGGCAAAAGGTGTGAACAGACATTTCTCCAAGGAAGATCTACAAATGGCCAGTAAGCACACAAAAATATGATCAACGCCATTAGCCAACAGGAAAATGCCAACCAAAACCAAAAGGTACCACTTCACACCCACTAGAGTGGCTATTATTTTAAAATGCAAAATAAGCCTTGGAGAAGTTGGGGGACATAGGAACCCTTGAGCATGGTTGGTGGGCATGTAAAATGGTGCAGCCCCTGGGGAAAACATGGGGAGTTCCTCAGAAAGTTAAGTACAGAATTATCATTTGACCCAGCAATTCCACTTCTAGGTATATAATCCGAAGAACTGAAAGCAGGGACTAGAACAGATATCTGCACACCGATGTTCACAGCACCATTATTCGCAATTGCCAGAATGTGGAAGCAACCCAAGTTGTCCGTCAATGGATGCATGGATAAACAAATGAAGTATATTCCACACAACGGAGTATCAATCAGTCCTAAAAAGGTATGAGGTTCTGGTACATGCAACAACATGGATGATGGCACCTGAAGACATCATGTTGAATGAAATAAGCCTGACACAAAAGGACAAAGACTGTATGATCACACTGATATGAAAGAATTAGAATATGCAAATTCGTAGTCAGAAATTAAAAGTCCAGGTTACCAGGGGCAGAGGACAGGGTGGCAAATTAGAGGTAATACTTAATTGGTAGTTTCTGTTTGGGGTGATGGAAAAGCTTTGGTAATGGATGGTGCTGATGGCAGCACAACACTGTGAGTGTAATCAACACCACCAGCCTGTATTCCGAAATGCACCACACCAATGCACAATGTTAATAGGGAAAATTGAGCGTGGGGGTGGTGTATGTGAACTCTACTCTCTGAGTGATTTTTCTATAAACTTACAACTGCTCTAAAAGCATCAATTTAAAAAGACTTTTAAAAATATTAATGAAATATGAAAAATGGTCAAGCAGTGAGAGGAGAATGCTGGGGAACTGGCTCTGCAGTCCGTGAAAGATGCTCATAAGGTAGAAATTGCAAACGGCAGTTACAGCTTGATCCTGTTTAGAAGAAGCCTGTGTATTTTGTGCTGGGAAGAACACAGTGCTGGGATCAGTTTGTTCTAAATCTGAATTTTCAGCTCTGCAGATTACTAGCTCTGCGAACTTGGCGGGAGGTTTCTGAACCTCTCTCTCTCTGAACCTCAGTTTCTTCAGGTGGAGCCAATACTGACCTCACAGAGCTGCTGTAAGGATGAAGATGTGCCTGGCACAGGGGATAATGCATTCAACAAACAGTAGCTGTTGTTATATGAAGAAAATTCTGGAAAGGTGTAAGCAAAGGTGGATATCAACAGCAGTTAATGACAGCATTTTTCCAGAGATCATTTTGTTATTTTTGCATATGTAAACAAAGCCTCTTCCTTCCTACAATGAACACGTACTACCACATGATAATCATCTTCCAATATATTAAAGGGACCAAGAAGTGTGAGTCTTTAGACCTGTAAAACCAAGACCAATAGGGAGAACAAACAGAGAAGTCGATTTTAGCTTAGCAACTGAGTACGCACCTTCCTACCAAAAGCCGATTACTACTCGGGAAAAAAAAGCAGCCCGCTACCTGGACTACAGTCAGAGGTGGACTGAAAAGCAACTAGCTGGAAGTCACAGCTTCCGACAATTCCTACCACCTGGTATCTGCAGAAGGGCTCAGAGCTAGGTATGAGTGCTTGGCTCAGCCACCCTGAAGCCGTACCCTTCAGGCAGTATGCAGTGTCTCTTGGGCCTCCCTTCATCTTTTATAAAGGCCCACATAATATAAAAGTTTTTATGGTCCTTACTGGTTTCAAGTAAAACCAAAACCAAAACCACCCAGACATAGAGCGTGCAAGCTCACACACCCAGGCGAGGCCATGTGGCTGTCTCCTCTTCTGGATAAGCCCTTATTTTAACAGACAAAACTAAGGGCTGAGGTGCCTACCCACAGCCACACAGCTGGTCAAGCGGAAGCATCCGCCATGGAATTCAAGTGTCTGGACTTCTAACGCCTTGTACTTCTTAATACACTGTTGGCCCTCATTAGTGCAGACACACCCGAAACTGGCTCCATTGATCTCTGACCTCCCCCAGCATTCCGGACCCCTCTGTCAGAAGGTCAATGCAGTGTGGCCTCCCCCAACTACTGTATCTTAGTCACCTTTCTGTGTGAGAACCACCTGGTACAGGTCTTATGGACAGCAACGTTCAAATGTTTATTGAGCTAAGACCTTGTGCGGGACCCATTAGAACAATTCTAATACCATCAACTGTGACCCAGCCAAAAGAGAGAGGCAGCTCGTCCTCATCATTACACGCACACATGCACACAGCTAACAACACAGTGGTTCATTTTTAAAAGAACATGTATAAAGCTGGGAGGTACACATAGTCAAGGACACACCAAACAAAAAAGTAAGGGATCAGAGCCCACTGTTTAGGGCAGATGGTATGTGGTGACAGATGAGAGAACACATTCTTCAAAGAGAAAGAGCTTCAGAAATCAAAAGGGTCAGTCTAATGCGGTTTATTGAAAGAACCAACCCAGAGAAGGGAGGATAGTGAAAGAGTATCCAAATGACGTTAAATGCATTTAAAGCGTCCAGGCCCAGATGAATTCCATCCCAGGTAGTGAGACCCCAGAGGTGGCCCAGAACCACTACTGGTAATCAATCTCTCAGGGGCCACAAACATGAAGGTGCCAGAGGATCTAACTGTGGGGAGCTCACCAAATGCTGGTGCTCAACCACACTTTGAGTAGCAAGGTGTTAGGGGACCAGGATCACACTGATCCATTTTCAATTCTTAAAAAGAATATTATGTGTGGTGAGGACAGACTAGAAGCCACAAGCAGATGAAATTTTTTTTCAACTGTAAAAAGGAATGAGGTTGTGATATGTGTTACAACATGGATGAACCCTGAAAACAACATGATGAGTGAACAAGCCAGACACAAAGGGACAGGTACTGTATATCTCACTGATAGGAAATAATTCAAATATGCAAATTCCAGAGCAGAAAACAGTACAGTTTACCAGGGGTGGGGATGGGGGAATGGTGAGTTAACGATTAATGGGCACAGAGTTTCTATTTGGGGTGATGGAAAAGTATTGGTAATGGACAGTGGTGATGGTAGCACAACATGGTGAATGTAATTAATACCACTGAATCATATATTTGGATGTGGTTAAAAGAGGAAATTTGAGGTTGGCTATGTTACTAGAATAAAAATTTTTAAATGCCACAGGCCTGTACAGCACAAACAGTGAACCCTAATGTAAACTATGGAAGTAGTTAATGGTATAATAACAGTAATATTAGTAATATTGTTACATCAAATGTAACAAAAGAACCACACTAGTGCAAAGTGTTAATAAGGAGAACTGTGTGTGCACAGGGAGAGGGGGTATGGGAACTCAGTACTTTCTGCATGATTTTTCTGTAAGCCTACAACTTTTCTAATGAAAAAATAAAATTAGAACCAGCTCACACATCTATTAGTAGGGAACTGGTTAAACAAATGATGAGCCACTCACACAACAGAATACTATACAACCATTAAAAAGAACGAGAGAGGAATAGCTAGAAGGAAATGCCTGAAACTGCCAGGATGCAACCCAGGAGCCTTGACTCTTGAAGATGATTATATAACTATGTGGCTTACATGGTGTGACTGTGTGATGGTGAAAACCTTGTGGCTCACACTCCCTTTATCCAGTGTATAGATGGATGAGTAGAAAAACAGGGACAAAAACTAAATGAAAAATAGGGTGGGATGGGGGAGATGGAACGATTTGGGTGTTCTTTTCTACTTTTACTTTTTATTCTTATTTGTATTCTTTTTGGTGTAAGGAAAATGTTCAAAAATTGATTGCGGTGATAAATGCACAACTATATGATGGTACTGTGAACAGTTGATTGCACACCATGGATGAATGTATGGTATGTGAATATATCTCAATAAAACTGAATTAAAAAAAAGAATGACATCTGCATGAATCATTTGGAAAATATCACTGTGATCTATTGTTGGGTGAAAAAGTAAATCAAAACACAGTAAAAAAAAAAATCCACAGCATATGTCAAAGTTACACATGTATGTAAAAAATTACAAAAAAAATACAGAAACGTAGCAATTATTACCTATACAGTGTTTTGCCCTCTGCACTCCTCATGAAGTTCAGGGGGCCTTGACTTTATTTTGATGCGCTTACTTTTGTAATCCAAAGAAATAATAAAGATACTAGCTTTATTTTTAAAGTGTTTCCTGGAAATTGCACATGGGTTGCATGTATATGGGTATCAAGTTTGGAAAAGAACATTTCTATGGCTAATATCATGCAAAAAAAAAAAAAAAAAAAAAGAGAGAGAGAGAGAGAGAGAAGTTCCTGAAGGCCCACAGCCACCATTATGGGATCAGACCCTTTAGACCAGGGTGTGGTGGTAATTTCCACCCCGATTCTAGAAATGATCCCACAGGTGATCTGTGGGCAGTCAGTGGGTCCATACAGATCCCTGTGACTACTCTTTCCTTTTCTAAGAACAAGTCACGCAAGAACGATCTCTGCTTTTTAAGAAAGACCATGGGAGGCGGTTGTGGCACAGCATGGCTTGTTTCCAGCAGGGCACCCGGCACACACCTCATGATGTTCTCACAGATAAGATGGAGAAATAAGAGATTGCAGCTGCTTCAACAACCGGACCCAAGAAGTTGATAGAGCCACTTGCCTTGTTTTACACGTTTAACCATGAATTAGATGAACATCTAGAACAGAAAAGTGGGGTGGGCTGCTAATACAACAGGGGGTGAGGATTGTAAGAACAGATTAGAACGATGGGCCAAACTCAAGCCAATTGCTCCTAGCCTCCTTGCAGCATTTCCGGAATAACATAGACTACAAACAAGGAATGCTTTTATTTTAGGCCACCCACCACCCTGATTGTGTTAGTATTACCTGACTATGCATATGCCAAAAAACTCACAGAACTATACACCAAAGGAGTGGATTTTACTCTATGTAAATTTGTTTTAAAAGGAGACTGCAGGAATTAACCCAGAACATCCTGGCTTCATAGACATAAGATGTAGACAGGACCGAGCTGAGCCCACTCACACGTCTGGGGGTACACCAAGGCAGCAGAAAAAGCGTGGCAACCATTCCACTGCCCCTCGCATGGTCAGACAATCCCTGGAGCACCTGACTGATGGTCAAGGACTTCAAAGCCAGAGTAGGTGGGGAGCTACGTAGAACACAAGTATACCTATTACCACCATGACTGCAATTTGCAGTTTACCAGCCGACTCTCAAAACATGGTGCCCCAAAGCAAACCTCCAGGTGGCATGTGACTGACCCTGAGCCCGGCAAGACTCAAGCCTCCCTTCTAGTGGCCCTAGCCTTCACCAAAGGTCATTCGATAGCTCATCCGTTTTTCCAGTAGCTATACCACGGACTCATACTGAGTCGCAATAAGCCACAACCCCCAAGTCCTTCTTAGGGGGTTTACTTGCTTAGCCATCTTCCCTGCCCTGTTCTTACCTTTAGGAAACTACATGCACACTTAGAAATGGATCCCTCCTAGCCTCCATTCAGATAAAAATAGAGCAGTCTGGGGGTGAAGAGAGAGCCTCCCAAAGCCTCTATGTAGATGGACTTGACCCACGCAGCAGCCTTCTTTGAATGCTGCTGCTTGCGTGCCTTAGGCCCACACCTAGCTATGTGCTAGCACCCTGCCCATACATCAGCATCTTGTCCACAAGATGACTGGAAATGGCCAACATTTTGCTGAAAACCCACATGTACCTTATCTCTAGCATTCCCTCCATCTACCAATATCATCTTGCCCAAAAAGGCAGGGATCAACCTGATATAATTTGCTCTCTGGGAATTCAGAGATCAGGAATGACTCTCTCTCTCCTCAGAAGGCATAGAGCTACTCTTTCTAGAACTTGGCTTGAGACAAAAGCAAACTCTCCCAGGCTAGTTATTTTGTCAGCTACTTTCCTTCCCCTTTGAAAATTGGGGTGCCTGCCTGTCCAGCAATGCTCTCGCTCTCTGTGACTCCTCAAGAATCAGCAAAACCGTCTACAAATGATTTCAATAGCCGGTGGACATAATCTCATCAAGTCTAAACTACACCTAACTCACTTCGAGAAGCTAGGTGCTCCAGCATACCCTTACCCACCTTGGATTTCAATTCTCTCATTCTAATGTTTCTTTTACCCTCTACTTCTACCCTCCATTTCCCTACTCTAATAGAAATGCAAAGGGAACTATCTTTTCCTTTGTTCTTATCACGTTTCATAAAATCTAGTGCTCACTGCAGGTTCTCATCTTCCCAATACCATCCTTAAAGCTCTATGTGCTTTCGTGGTATGTGTTGTTAGCTCTGTTTCTTTCCTCATATCTTTTAGAGGCAATCTAAGCTTACCCAGGAGTCCCAGAGACAGCCTCTGCGGTCTCTTTAGGTACAGCTCATTCTCATTTTTAACTCATTTGGCTCACTTGCAATTACAGTCAGAATTTTGTTTTTGAGACCCAGTCCCCTCTTGATCTGCTTCCCTTTCAGTCCCAGATTACAAGAACATGCTTCTTTATTGGAGCTTCCTGAAACCCGAAAAATCTACGGTTTGTGTCTGGCTGCTCCTAGCATTTACAATTCCTGACTTCCATAAGCTTGCACATGACATGCCCGTATATAGCTTCTAAAACCAAATATGTTAACTTGAAAGATGCCTGCATCTCCACCCCCACTTTTCAACTCTGATCCAGAGAGTCCAGGATCACCTGAGTGACTGTGTTTTCTTTCTGAAAAACTGACAGCCAGATAGGTGGTCATCCTAACGCCTAGTGGATGAGTATACATCGGGTAAACAGAGGGGACAAGTCTTTGGGCACAAAGCCAAGTGGTGAGTTAGCAGGGAGGAGCTCAGCCTAAGAATCAACATGCCCCCATCTGACTTCTTAGTGTTGATCCACAGAGGAAGTATCTTGCCAATACCTTTCCAATACCTTTGGCCTTAGCTATATGTTTACTGATCAGCCCATCAACATACCTGCCAAGAGCTAAGCCCAACTAATTAGAATACCTGTGTGAAGCAAGCGACAACAACTGGGACCCCAGGCTCAAACAAGTGCTTTATATTAGCCCGGTCTTGCCAAACTAAGCCCCTTGGCCCTGAGCCAGGCATTCAGTTTCACACAACACCAGAAATAATCAAGCCAACCTTGGAGGCCCACAAGGTACCTGTTTATAGGTTCACACCTGGGGAATTCCCTGGGGACAGAGCAGATCTCAGCCCCTCCATGCCTTTTCTGCCCACTGTACTCAGGTCAGGACCCCACCCACAAAAAGCCCCTATTCATTTGATCCCCTTTAATCTGAGCTCCAGATGTCCTCTCCTGGAGGAGGGAAACCTCCAACACCTTGTCATTTACTTCAGTCTACAGAGAGCCAGGTGGTCACACATTTGTCCTGAAAGAACATGTGGTGAGTGAGTTCTAGCAGAGCTTCGGAAACTCCGGTCAGTCCTCTCCCATTCATCATGCTGCCTCTAGAGACCAGGAATAAAATCAGAGGCCTGTGGGGAAACTGTGAGGCTCCCCTCAACCTAGACTGGGCCACAGACCAAGAAGGAACAGGAGGAGCCGGTGCCCATGCAGCATCCCTGTTCCTGGCCAGCCTAGGTTTCCCTTTCACAGCCCTCGGCCCATCCCACTCACAAGGACAGCAGCAAGGAAAAGCCAGCAATGTAGAGATTCCTCTGGGCCCGGAAAAGCTTCATGTGGAAGTGCTCCATGGCCCCAGGATTGTTCTGGAGGTTCACCTTTTCTGTCACGTCGTCATACTTCCAAATCTCACGGACAGCATCTGTGGAAGAGCAGACAAGAGAGACGGGCGTTTCACTTCCTCTCCGACAATGCTTGGCCATGGAGGTCAGAAAGGCAGCATGGGACTGGTGGGTCTCACTTCCCTCATACTGTCTCCCCAGGTGCTTCCATTTCAGGAATTCCCCGCTTTGACACACGTGCCTTCTGGAATGCTGTATCAGAAGCTCTTTCCCTCCTCAGAACCATTCTCTTCTCCAGCTTTTCCCACCTCGATCCCTGCCCCCATTCCACCCAGACCACAAGCTTGCTACTAACAGTGTCAGCAGCTTCCCTTTCCTGTGGTATCCCCGACCATGTCTTGTTCTGTGTATACCACGTGGGCCTTCAGCCACCCCACTGATATAAACCAGGATAGTCCTGTTGATAGGATCGCCTGCTAAGAAAGTGTCAGCTGCACAGAAGTCAAGATGTGGAGATGGCCTGCTAAAGGAACTTGTGCTTAACATACTGGAAATGCAGAAAGTGAAAGAACCTCATAACAGAATCACTTCCAGCAGGGCATTCAGAACGGATTTAACTACCTCATCTAAAGTAATCATTTTCAGTCACATTACCCTCGTCTCTTTATAATACACACCCATATCTGACATTAACTTAATTACATGTTTACTGTCCATCTCCCCCAAATGAAACTGCAAACTCCGTGAGAGCAGAGATCTTTTCTACCATATCCCAAAGACCAAGGGTAGTTCTGGAAACAGAGTGCACACTCATAACTGGTAAGTGAATCGGTCTCTGCTCCTGAAAGAGCCACCATTAGATGTATATTGCTCCAGTTTACAAAGATATTTCTATCTACACATTTTTCTGAAATGTAGAAATTTCAGAATCATACCCTAACTACTGCTTTTTTACCCTTACCCTCTGAGGCATCTTTTAAAGTCAGTACATAAAGATCTACCTAAAGGTGGCTCTTAATAGACCCCCACAGGAGGATCAAGATTATCACTAGATGGTATTGGTGGGTTTCCTTTTTAATTTCCAGTTTTCGACTGCTTGGTTTTTATGTTGACCTGACATTATAAAGCTCTGCCTACCCTTATGTACATCTTTATGTTCAAGCTGTTTCATGAAACGAGCACTCTCAAGCACTGTTAGCAGGAAGATAAACCGGTATAACATTTTGGGGAGGCAAGTTAGCAATACCTATTATAAAATTTAAAAATGTTCGTAGCCTTCGATTCAGCAACTGCATATCAATGAATTTACCCTACAGAAGCATTCACATAAATGTGCAACCCTACGGAGAAAATTAAGTTATGGTATGATAGAACAATAAAATACTACATGATAGACCATGAAACAATATGATGGAATACCATACAACCTTTAAAAAGAGTGAAACAGATGTATCAAAATGTCTACAACATGGTAAGCAAAAAAATAAAATACAAAACTGTGTGTAGTATGATTCCACTGCTATAAATGTTTTAATAAAATGTCCACACAGAAAATGCCTGTGGAAATGCACAGCATAGTATTAATGATGGTTATCTGTGGGACACAGCATCAGGGGGGACTTGAACTTTCCAAGTTAAATTTCTGAAGTAAAATAAAAGTATGTATGATTTTCATAATCAGAAATACAAAATAAAAAATGTTCTCTTAAACTGTCACCTGAATCAAGGAATCCCACCACCCCTAAGGACCACCTAGGCTGATGGCAAAGAGCGGATCGGGGATGGGGGCTGTTCAGCAAGGCTAGGCCATGTGCCCCAATAGAACACGGCCCTCCCTATTGCAATTCTCCGCCTCGGTCAGTGGACCCGGGACCTCTCCCTCACCAACCCCAGCCTCATAGCCCTCGAGCAGGTTATGCCCCTTACCTTTCACTGGTATTTGCTACTAACCAATCTAGAAAACCTTTCTAGAGTCTTCTTCTTAACATTACGGCAGGAAGCAACCTGTTGTCGTAATCATGTCTAGAACTTCCAAGCAATTCCCTGATCCCAGAAAAGAAGAATGAAGCCTTTGCCAACTACTGTGGTTCTGCACAGGATCTCCCTACCCACTAAGTTAACTGAAGCACCAACCCGGGAACTAGGAAATAGAAACACCCATGGGGTCTGGTTTGGGGAAGGGACAAGGCCCCTGAGTGAATCATCTCTAGCACAGTTCCCCCCACCCCACCCCTTGCCCCCACCCCAAACCCAGAAGCAAAAACACAGACAATTCAAAAACTCTGTAGCCTGGCTTTTCCTGGAGCCCTGGGGACAACACACATATTCCCTGCCCCTCCAGGCTCAGAGGCTGGTCAGGGAGAGAGCCCGGGTTGGGAAGTCACCTCCTGGCATTCCAAGTACTTTAAGAACACAGAGGGTTGCAGGCAGCTGGCAGCCACCCTATGGGGCTGGGAATCGGTAGGGTACACCCGGCTTTCTCGGAGGCAGTATCCCGCCAGGCCCTGAGACATGGGATAGGGTAGACATCCAATGCTGCCACCAGTGGGTGAGGCTCTGCATGTTTCCCTGAACCACCGCTCTCCAACCCCACTGGGTTTTTGCTGGGGATTCAGGCGGGAGAAGAGTATGATGGATCTACATAAGGCTTCCCAGCTCCAAGACAGGACTGCTGTCTGCAGCAGAGCTGAGCCAAGACTCTGGAGGCCCAGCAGGGAGACTTATTGATCACTCACCTCAGCAAAAACGATGACCATTTAGCAAGCAGACAAAAGCTTCATCGATTCCTCTTGTCTCCAGACTCCACTACCACTTCACTGCAAAACATTCACCTTCCCTTTTCACACTCTCTGGCCCCTAGTCCCATGCCTGAGCACGGCCTCAGACCAGTCCACCTTGCAAGCACCTAATAGTGTACCCTTATAGCACAGGTTTATAGAACTACAGACCTGAAAGGACCCTGAAAGACCTAATGGTCTAACTCAGACCCCAGAAAGGTCTGGGGTATGTCCCCCAGATATGTGGCCAAACATCTGTCTCCTCCCTCATGTTGCAGAAATGCAGCAGGACTTGCCTTCCCAATGGGGCTCACAGTCTAGGTGGTTTGAGGACCTGTTTCAGGTATCAAGTGAGGCTAATGCTGCTGTGTAAGTCACTGACGAGCAGCGCTACTTAGACCAAGGCCATGGGCCGGTGAGCCTCTCTTGGATTCCCTTCCAGAATGGCCCAAGAAGCCACCTCAGAAATGTGAGGCAGTTGTCATAAGGGTACAGAAAGGTTTCTTGGTATAAGCCCACCCCCACTGCTAGAAGTGACTCTCCAAGTGGAGGTCCCATGAACAACTGAAGAGAGCCTCTTGGCCATCAGGGGTTGGAGGGCACTTAACCAGTCTGTCTTTGAGAAGTCTAGGATGGATACTGTTCATCAAATGTGGCACCACCAGGCTTTGCAGTGGGTTTCTGCTCAATGTCAGAAGCCACAGCAAAGGGCCCAGGACAGACAGCTACCCTTAGCCACAGCTCACTCACCAATGACCAGCAGCACAAGGATGACAATGAGAACCACAAAGAAGGTGTTGCCATAGGTCACAATCAACTCTACTAGGCGGGACTTGAAAATCTTCTGCCATCTGTGAAGGAAAAAACAAGGATAGGGACTGAAAAGAAAGAACGCACACGGGATCTGGCACCCTGAGCAGAAGAGAAACCCAGTTTTGCACTCTTCTCCAGCAGCCAAGTATCATATGTAGGGTCAGCATCATATATATGACATCATTCAAGAGTGTTTTTTTAAAAAAAGATGCTTGTCCATGTACAGAAATTTCCAGAAAAGCCCACGTTTTTAAACATTGGCAGTATCTGGGGAAAAAAACTTACTTTTCATTGTATTCCCTTTTGTACCGTTCAGAATTTTTGCCATGTACACATACTGTTGCTTTAAATTGTCTTTCCACATGACCAAACTTGTTTCATCTACTCCCCTACCACCTGAGATTATCCAGGACCCCCCTCCCATCATCTTCATCCACACACACTTCAATATGTCTCTCTAAAAGATAAGGGCCTTTAGAAACAGTTAATATGGTTGTAATACTATTGCCAGGTCTAAAGGAAATTAATAATAATCCCTCAATATCGGAGCCAAAGTTGCAATTTCTATTTCCTACTTTTTTTAAAAAAACATTTGGTTTGTTCAAATCAGATACACAGTTCTAATCCTGCATTTAGTTGATAAGTGTTTCAAATCTCTCTTTTCCCCGGCCTTACTTGTAATGGCTGTTTTAATAAGGGTAACATGTTTCTACACCATGTGTAACTGAAATTCAATTTCCAACTCACTTTTAACAGGACCTCTGTTCACTAAAAGGGAATATGGCCTCATCCTTCATAGGCTGAGTAATGCTCATGAGGCTTGTGAGGCCACGCGATGCCAGTGAGACCAGTTAGGAGGACAGAAGTCAGCATACTGGCAACAATGTGACCCAGTGATGCAATCCTTCAGGATCCCACACCGCCATCCCCCGCACCCCAGGGACCCAAGTGTAGGCAGGAGAGCATGATTTCCAGAACCTTAAGGAGGGATAGATCGTCTTCCCTCTAGGGCATCCTGAAGACCAGGAGGCAGGGTACACAAGAAAGAAAACCAGCAAGACATGACACAGCAGAACAGCAACTTGGTGACCGGTTGGCAATAATCAACATGACCCCTGCCACCCCCACCCCAGACAGGTTCTACCTGTTTCCATCTGGCCCTAATTCCAGGGTCTACCAACTTGGCACACAAACGCCACTGGGCTCAGCAACAGACTGCCAGTCCCCCTCCCACTTGCCTGCTTGCTCTGCAGGCCCTACCTTTTTGGAGAAATGAAAGGAATGCAGAGAAGCAACACAGCAAAGACCTCTGCATAGAGGAAGGTGGCAACCGCAGTCCACTGCAGACTCATCCTCTCTTGCTAGCTGGTTTCCAACAGAGAGAACGTTTCCTGATGGGACACAGAAGGAACAGAAGGAGTCGTGAGAGTTGGGCAGCCAGTGACACCCAGTTCAAACACCCTCTAAGAGGTGCCAGCACCCTACTTTGGAGTCTTTCGAGCGTTGGCTGCAACAGGGTTCCACTGAACAGGGATCCCGGCCAATGGTGTTCAAAAGCCTGACCAAGTTCCCTTGGTTGGGAGAAAGTTCCTCGCGGCCCTTCCGGAGGTGTTCTAACACGCCCAGAGCCGCCTCGCTTGACGACTGCTGGCTGGAAAGATTCCTCGGGCCCGTGGAACTGCAAAGGCGTCTTTAGCAGACAGCGCTGTATACACGCCAGGAAATTAATTCTCAGCCACGCAGCAGGCCTGCTCCCTTCCAGCCAGGCCGGGCTTCGCTGCGGCGGTTGGGCGGTTGGCAAACCCGCGCCCCCAGGGCCCAGCCGGGACTGCAGCGCTGCGGGAAGAGCCCGGTCTCCCGGAGGGCCGGGCGCCCCGCCAGCCTCCAGCGCCTGCAGCCCAACCAGGGGCCGCGGTGGGGGGACCGGGACTAAGGCAAGCTCTCGCGGGGCTGGGGAGCTGGAGGGGAGGGGGGAGGCCTTGACGAAGCCCACCAGGGCAGGGCGACTCCTAGAGGGCGGCAGCCAGGGCTCAGGGGGAAAAAAAAAAAAACGGCCCCACCGGGAGAAAGTTCTAGAAGCAGCAGCGCCCTAAGGCGGCCCGAGGAGCCCCACCTCGGCCAGCAGGCCCGCAGCCCTCGTCTCATAGGCCGCACAGCTCGAAAGCCCTTTCCCCTCCGCCAGAGACTGGCCCGCGCTCCCCCCGGCCCGCGCGATACCCCGGTCCCCGCTCTACCCGCGGGAGGCGACAGCGGCCGCCGGCCTGGTTCCCCCCGGCCGACTCCCCTCAACCGGACCCCCTCAGCCCGGCTCCCCCCGGTCGACTCCCCTCAACTGGACTCCTCTCAACCCAGCTCCCCTCACCCGGACCCCCTCAGCCCGGCTCCCCTCGGCCGACTCCCCTCGGCCGACTCCCCTCAGCCGGACCTCCGTCAGCCCGGCTCCCCTCAAGCCCGACTCTACACCGCCACCCCAACCCACCCTCAGCCCCGGCTCGCCACTGCCCTCAGCCCCGGGCCCTCCCGGCCGCAGCCCTTCGGCCCCGGTGGAGGAATGGCCCCGCAGCCCGAGCGGCGAAGGCCCGGCTCACCGAGTCTTCTCACAGCCTCCGCGCACGCACCGCCGCCGTCAAACTCTCCCACCAGCGACGCTGGCCCCGCCCCTTCGAGCTACCGGAAACCGGAAGCGGCCCGCAGGCCACGCCTTCCCCGCCCGCCCACCAACAGCCGCGAGGCCGATGGCTCCCCCATGGCCACTTCCCACCCCGCCCCCGAGCGGAGGGCTGGGCAGCGAGACCTCGCTCCGCGGGGCGTCGGGGCGGGGCCCCGGCGGGCAGGCGCAGGGGCAGCTTCTCTAGGCCGCGCGGTCCTCCCGGGTCTCTGTGGTCTGGGCGGGGGGCGGGGCCCGCCCCTGGGGCGAGAACGGGGTGGGGCGCCCCGTGCCCGGGCTCCGCCTCCCGCCTCTCCTCCGCCTCCGCCCCTTTCCCCCGCCGCGCCCCTGGGGAGGGGTGGGTGGGTGGGGATTACGGGCCGGTGGCGGAGTCACTGTCGCTTCAGCCAGGCTGCCGAGCAGACGGACGCGCCTGGCGTCCCGGGGAGGGGCTGCACTGGGGGAAGAGGGGAAGAGACGTCCTCCCTGCCCGAGACCTTTCAGATCTCTGACCCCAGGGGCCAGGGGACTGACCCGACGGGGCCCGAGCCCCTCCTCCCCCGGCTGCCTGGAGAAGCTGTGACCCTGGAGGGTCCCGAGTGACCCCCACCCAAGGGCCCCAGCACCACCCCGGTCGCCTAAAGCTACAGTCTCAGTGGCCAGGGCAAGGCTTCCAGTTGCCTAGACAGCGAGCCTGGGGTCAGAGGAAGGACCTTGCACAGCCAGCAGCCAGCTCCTGCCTCGCCCTCTGCCTCAGGCCCCAGTCCCAGCCCTGGGCCTGCCATCCCAGGTGACATGCCGGTGCTCTCCACTCCCCGGTCCTCGCGGGTGGCCACGCTGAGACGCACAGCCGTGGTCCTGGCCCTCGCCGCCTATGGAGTCCACAAAATCTACCCCCTGGTGCGGCAGTGCCTGGTGCCGGCCAGGGGTCTTCAGGTGCCACCGGGGGAGTCGGCTCAGGAGGCCGCAGCAGGCAAGGCCAGCGTGAACCGGGTGTTCCTGCGGCGACTCCTGTGGCTTCTGCGGCTGCTATTTCCCCGGATCCTGTGCCGAGAGACAGGGCTGCTGGCACTGCACTCGGCCACCCTGGTGAGCCGGACATTCCTGTCAGTGTATGTGGCCCGCCTGGATGGACGGCTGGCCCGCTGCATCGTCCGCAAGGACCCACGGGCCTTCGGCTGGCAGCTCTTGCAGTGGCTGCTCATCGCCCTACCTGCCACTTTCGTCAACAGTGCCATCCGCTACCTGGAGGGCCAGCTGGCCCTGGCTTTCCGCGGCCGTCTGGTGGCCCATGCCTACCGCCTCTACTTCTCCCAGCAGACCTACTACCGCGTGAGCAATATGGACGGGCGGCTCCGCAACCCTGACCAGTCCCTGACGGAGGACGTGGTGGCCTTCGCTGCCTCCGTGGCCCACCTCTACTCCAACCTGACCAAGCCGCTCCTGGACGTGGCTGTGACCTCCTACACTCTAATGCAGGCGGCCCACTCCCGCGGGGCCGGCACGGCCTGGCCCTCCGCCATTGCCGGGCTCGTGGTGTTCCTCACCGCCAACGTGCTGCGGGCCTTCTCACCCAAATTTGGGGAGCTAGTGGCCGAGGAGGCCCGGAGGAAGGGGGAGCTGCGCTACATGCACTCTCGTGTGGTGGCCAACTCGGAGGAGATCGCCTTTTATGGGGGCCACGAGGTGGGCAGCTCGGGGCACTGGGCCTGGAGGAAGGCTGGCGGCTGGGAGGCCTGGGGCATCCGGGGCGGCAGGGAAAGCCCCGGGGCTGGCCCGGGCTCACACCATAGGGGTGGGTGGGTGACAGGAGAGGGGGCTGCTGAGCGCTGCCAGGGCCTGGGGCAGACACGGACCTAGGCACAGACAGGGCGAAGCAGGAAGGCCGGGCCGGGGCTGCCCGGTGCCAGCTGCCTGCATGCCCCAGGCCACTTCTGCTTTCTCTCCTCCTCCGCCTTGTGCTGGCCTCGGAGCTGCCGATCCTAGCGGTTTGTGATGCCAGAGCTCCCGGCTCGTCCCACTCCTGCAAGCTGCCCGGGGAAGAGGCGCCTGCCATCAGGAGGCCCGGCAGCCAGAGCGAGGGGGCGGCCAAGTGGCCCTGGCCTCCTGTCCTGGCCCTCCGTGGCCCTTTGAAGGGCAGCCTCGGGCCAGCGTCCGGGCATCATGGCCGTGACTCAGCCCAAGCGGAAGTTAACGAGCAGTGCCCAGCGCTGCGGCCGCGGCAGCGATGGCAGCCACTCGGGCCGGGGCTGCCCCCCACCTGGGCCTGTGGGCCTGCCTGGCTGCCCCGCTTGGCCGCCTCCCCACCGCCCCGGGCCAGGGATGCCGAGGCCCGTCGCCTCGGCGGGACGCACTTCCTGCTGGCCCCGGCGGCTGCCCTGCCCTTCCGCCCCGGACCCTGCGTCAGCTGCCTGCCCCCCTCCCCGGGCAGGGGGGCTGGAGGGCTATGGGGGGCGCGGGCAGGCGGGCCGGCGGGGCAGCTGCCGGGAAAGGTTACTCCGGGTCAGTGCTCCCTTTATCTCGCCAGGCTCCTCCCCTTCCTCGTGCCTGGGGTGGTGGCAGCCTCCGGTCCTGCTCTCTGTCACTCCGGTTTCAGTTCCCCCAGGCGCCCCTGGGGGGTGGGGGGTGGGGAGGGGCGCGATGGCATCCATCGCCCGAAGGCCAGCATGTGCTCCCAGGGTCAGGGGGCCCCCTTTGCCCCCTGACCTTGCCAGATTGGGCTCGAAGTGGGCCTAGAAGCAGACTGGTCCCTGGCAGTAATGGCTTGTCCCCAAACTCCTCTGCAGAAAGGGACATCCTAACTCCGGAGCTGGTGCAGCTTAGAGGGGAGGTGCCTGCTTGCAGCTATAAGCCGGAGCCTCTCACCTCCCCTCCCGCCCACCAGCGGGCCTGGCCTTGGCAGGCAGCCTTTGGCCTCGGGCGAGGCACTGGGTGTACTCCCCGCAGCTCCATTGTCAGCCCTGGCTGGCACTCCTGCCAGCTGCCAGCACGAGTCTGGTTTGCCAGGGCACCCCAAGGATGGTTGCTCCTTTCAGGAACAGGAGGCTCGGCTTGACGCGGAGCTGGGCCGGGCGACGGGACAAATGGGCCCTGGTAGCAGTGGGCTGAAGGGAGATTACTGGCTGTGAGTAGGACTTCCTCTTAGCTAGCTTCAGTAAACAGCGAGTTTGCCAAGAGGAGTTGCTGGGCAGGGTGAGAGGGCTCCGGGGGGCATGCCCAGCAACCCACTTGGCTAGGCCTCAGCCAAAGGGTCCAAGAAGTTGGAGGGTAGGCAGGGGACAGGCCGAGGAGAGGACTGATGGCCCCTGTCGGACAAGCATGTGGCCCACCCCAGTCACATGGGCTGAAGTCCCCGTGGACACTACAGTAGAGATTCTACTCTTACTGGCATTTCAACAAAGAGCCTTAGTTAAACATGCGTGCACACACACGACCTCTTATTTGGTTGCAAACAAGTTGAGCCTTTCTCAATGGGTCAAAGCATCATTGAAAAGAATCCAGTTCTCCGAAGGGCTCTGGCAGCCCTGCCTTCTACCTCCGAGCTGTGTGACCTTGGGCAGGTGGCCTTACCTCTCTGGGCTACCGATCTCCTCGCTTTCCTCATATACAATGGATGTGCCGATGCGGATTCAGCGGGACGATGGCGCCAGGCTGGGCAGCTGTTGGCAGCCAGGTTTGGAAGGGCGGGGCTGGGGCATCTGGACCGGCCCGGACCGAGCCAAGGAATCCACAACCCCATGTCCTCCCCACCCCCCACCCCCTGTCCTTGCCATGACCGCTGCCTGGGACCTCCGTGCTTCCGCATCTGAGCTTGGGCGCCGGGCTGTCCTTGTGGAGCGTGCCCTGTAGGCACCGACTTGGGAGCGCACCGCCATGGCTTCGGTGGGAAAATGCAGTGCAAGTTTCCCACGGGCAGCGTGGGAAAGTAGAGTGGGAGGGCGGTGCCTGCGTGCAGGGCAGCCGCCGCCTTTTGCTTTCCTCTGCTGCTCTCTGCGCAGCGCAGGGTGGAAGAGGAAGACTTGGTGGTCTTCTCCGGGGGGCTGCGTCTGGGCGGCAGGGGCTTCCCCCAGCAATTGCTGATAGAAACAGGGAAAGGGGCTTGGGGCCTCCCTGGTAGAGTGGCACTGTGGGAGAAGACAGAGGGGCCCTCAGCAGGGCCGGGGGGAGGCCCTTCTTTGCCACCACTGTACCCCAGCGCTGCCCTTTCCCCGTAAACAGGGCCCTGGCCCCGCCAGGATGGTTGGATGGTGTAGCTCGTGTGGGTGACACTTGGGGGCCTCTCAGTGTGGCCCCCACGGGAGTGGCGGCCGGGCTCCTCTATGTGTCTCGTCCTCTCCCGGCAGGTGGAGCTGGCCCTGCTACAGCACTCCTACCAGGATCTGGCCGCCCAGATCAACCTCATCCTGCTGGAGCGCCTGTGGTATGTCATGCTGGAGCAGTTTCTCATGAAGTACGTCTGGAGCGCCTCCGGCCTGCTCATGGTGGCTGTGCCCATCATCACCGCCACCGGTTTCTCAGAGTCAGGTGAGAGCGAGGGCGGAGCTGGGGCCGGGGGCCTGGCCCGGGAAGAAACCCGAGAGCTCCCGTCCTCTGCTGGAGACGTCGAGGGTCCTCCAGCTCCCCGGGGCTCCCCGAAACTGGGCTCCCCCATTCGCAGCTCCTTACAGCCTCTGGCCCTGCGTATGCCTTCCCCTCCCAGCAGCCCCTGCTCCTTGGCGCCACTCACAGCTGAGCCCAGAGCCTGCCTGCCCCATGGCCCACTCACTGCATGTCCCTTCACCACCCAAGTGCACCCCAGCCCACTTGTCCCCATCCTTGGCCCGATGGCAGCCGGGAGGGGGGGGATGGAGGGAGTACTTTGGGCAAGCCCCTTCCTCCCCCTGGCCTCGGTTTGCCCACCGTTTCTTCCAAGGCACAAAGGTTAGAGACCTGTGCTGGAAAGACTAGGGGGCATGGGCGGCCTGTTGGGTCAGCGATCGGGTTTTCACTGTTCCCAGTTTGTCCCACCACTGGTTCGGAACATACACGTTCTAGTTTTAGTCTTTCAGCGGCTGGCCTTTAAGTGTTATCAGGCATATCTGGAAGCGGTCGGGTTAATTCAGAACTCCCCCTCCTCCTGGACTACAGAAAGTCCTAGAACCCTTGAACTCAGAAGCAATCCCCTTCTCACATGCTGGGGGCCAGTGTAAATTTTGGCTTCCCCTTGTTTTTATACTGTGCTTTGGTTTTATCTGGTCCATGCTTGTCTGCATTCACCACGTTTTTGCCATTTTCTTGGCTCCCCATTCCTCGCTTGCATCTCGATCCTCTCCTCTGCGTTGTTACCTTCCTCCAGAGGTACATCTTCTAAAAGTGCTTTCAGCAAGGGTTTTGTAGGAGGAAACTCTCAATATTTGTTGTTGTTGCCTGAAAATGACTATTTCCCCCTTAATCCTGAACAAAGGGTGCACAAGCCTAGGTTGGCAGTTTTTTCCTCCCAGCCCTTTGCACTGGCTTCTGGCTGCTTCTGGAGCTGTTGAGAAATCTGTTAGTTTGTCCTGCCTTTATCATCTGTGTTTCCTCTCTGGTTGCTTTTATGACCTTCTCTCTGTCTTTGGTACTCTGCAGTGTGGCTGCCGTGTGTCTCGGTGTGCCTTTCCGTTTATCTATCTGGCTTGAGACTGTGGCGTGTCCTTTGGATATTCAGGTTTTTCAATCATTCTGGGAAACTCTCAGCTTTTACCTCTTCAAATATTGCCTGAATCCCATTCGTTTATTCTCTCCTTGGGGAACTCCTGCTAGATATATGCTGGACCTCTCACGTTATTTTTTTTAATGAACTTTTTATCTTGAAATACTTTCGAACTTACAGGAAAGTTGCAACAATAATACAAAGCCCCTACAGAGAACTCCAGTCTACCCCTCACCCAGATTCCCAGATCCACCAACTTTTAATACTTTGCCACATTTACTGTTTCTTCCTTCTTTCCTCCATTTCTCCCTCCCTCCCTTCCTTCCTTCCTTCCTTTTCCTTTCTTTCTATCCATCCATTCATCCGTTTTTCTGTCTATCTGTTTGTCTATTTTCTGAACATTGGCGAGTAGGTTGCACACATCATGCTCCTTGCACACATAATACTGCCATGTACATTTCCTAAGGACAAGGATATTCACTTATGTAGCCACTTTAAGTGCAGTTATCAAGTTCAGGAACTTTAACATGGATATAAAGCTTACAGTCTAGATTCCAGTTTTTCTATAGGTCCCAAGGATATCCTTTGAGGCATTTTCTCCTCCATTATTAGATCCAGTCCAGAATCACATATTACAGTTATGTTGGTATCGACTCTTGAGTCGCTCACTTTTTTTTTTTTTTTAATTGCGGAAACATCTATACAACACGAACTTTCCCATCTCCATCCCTCCCAAGCACACCATTCACACTCAATGTTGTGCTTCCCTGGCACCATCCATTACCAGAACTTTCCCCTGTCCCTCTCCCTCTATTTTTTTCTCTTCATCTCTCTTTGCTATTTCCCATCTGCCCTACCTGTGCTGAGTTCTGAGAAACTTCCTCAGATCATCTTCCTGCTCACTAATTCACTGATTTTCTCTTGAGCTGTGTCTAATTTGATTTTTTTCATATTAGAGATTTCAGTCTTTATTTTCTTAAATTATAATAATAAGGAAAAAATTCACACTTTGTTATTTCAGTATTTGTAATTTTTATGTGTTATAATGTTTCTATCTTTCTCTGCCATTTATTTGTGGACAGGAATATCAGGGCCTGTGAGAGACAAGCTCCTTACACAGTTGCTCATAATTTAAGGCCATCATAGGTCACTAGCGCTTATGCTAAAGACGGAGTTTAATAAAACTTGTGCTGTCCCCCAGTCATTGACTATTTAATTATTCAAACAAAGTTTTTTGATCTCCACCTGCTAATTTGATTTTTTAAACATTTTGGTGACTATTTATTTCCATGGGTTCTATCTGATTCTTTTTCAAACCCACCTGTTGGTGTCTGATTTTCACATCTTTTTGACTGCTGCTTTTATGCTTTGTATCAGATTAATCACACTTATTCCACAGCCTCTTTCCAGCTATTTGGTCCTGTGATGCCCCTGAGGGTCTGACCCCAGTTTTTCTTGCGTCCACCGGCCTCCGCTTGTGGTGGGTCGTTTCCTTGTGTGTTTTTGTAACAGGACTCTGTGGGAATCCTGCATGGCCTAAATTTCAAGGTGTAACTCACCGGCGATATTTTGCTTTTGTTTTGGCCAAGCGCTCCTTGGATAATTAACCAGTCTGAAGCCATTTTCACATTAATTTTAAAGCTTGGGGTGGGGGGTTGGTTGTGGTTCCCGGACTTAGAGGTAGCAGTAAACCGAGGCTTTTAATTACAAATGCTCAGGGCCCTGCCTCGGGTAATTAAGCTCCTTGTCTTCCCCGTGTCTCTGGGTTTCAAAGGATCCCTTGTCTAGTTGCTTCTCTTTTTGCTCCTGGGGATTTTCCTTATTTTCCTTCCAGCATAGCTCAGCTTTAAAAAGATGTTTGTTATATTTTATCCAGTTGGGTGGTAAGAGAGTGTACCACTTTTACATATATTTATAGTCCAGTTGGAAACAGATCTCTGATTCTCTCCCCATTGGCAACCCCCCTGCTTCAGGGCTTCCGGGCCACTCAGCTGCCTGCGCCCCTGTCTGTATGACCCCCCCACCCCAAGAGTAAGGTTCAAATTGGGTTGTTGGTTCCTCTGCAGCACATGGGCCTTGTGGCAGACTCTGAGAAGCTTGGATCCAATCCCCACCCTCCTGGCCCCTATCTTCAGCTTTACCTTTGGAAAACAAAATGTGAAAAGCTCCCACCCCCTTTGCATGCTCTGCTTTGCTCTTGCTTGTCTGCTTGTTATTGCCCTGAAACGCCAGGTTGGCTCCTGCCTCAGGGCCTTTGCACTTGCTGTGTGCTCTGCCAGGAATGCTCTCTCCTCTGACAGCCCCCTGGCTCCCTCCCTCCCCTCCAGCAGGGCCTGCCCTCCCCTCCCACCCGCCTTTCCATTCCCTCCCTTTGCCTTGCTTTTCTCCCAAGTGCTGAGCACGTCGAACGCCCTATTTCGCTCGTCTCGCTCTCCCCGCTTTAGGCTGGGAGCTTCAGGAGGGCAGGGAATTTTGTCTGTTTGGTCCTTGCTGTGTCCCCAGAACCTGGGTGCTTGGAGGAGAGCCTTGTACACCTGGGGGCAGAGAGGGAGGTGGGAGGGGCAAGTGCTTTGCAATTGGGGACAATTTAGATAAGCTCGGTTCTTGGACTTCTGGTGGCTTTTGGCTGGCTGGCACCACAAGGCCAAAGGGCGGGGGAGAAGCTGGGGCCTGTGGCTCCCCACTCGGGCCCCCGGGGCCTTGCTGGACACGGCTGCCAGCTCTCCTGCTCCCCAGCCCGGCCTTAGTCACCTGAGACTCCCAGGGGGTCTGCCAGTTTGCCATGAGTTCAGCAAAGTGCTACCACCAGGACACCCTGGGCGGAAAGACACGCAGACCCTTCCCTCTGTCTCCCAGGACATCAAGGAGGAGTGCGGTGGCCTCCCGGTCCCCACGGTTCATTTTCCCATTTCCCTGGGCCAGACCCCAGACTGCGGGTGCTCTTTCACCCATCTTGCCCCTTCAGCACCCCTCCACTACTCTGTGGGGCAGCTATCCTGAACCAACCTTCCGTTCCCTTCCCTGCCTCCCTGCCATGGTGTCCCCCACTCCAGCATCAACATAAGCCCCTGGGGAGACTCCTCAGTCCTTCACGGAATCTTCTTCCCCTCCACATCTGCCTGGGGAGACCCAGCAGCCCCCCACGAGGACAGGGCTTTCCCAGAGCCTCACCAGTGGGAGCTGCACGCTCACCCACGCCCCGGGACCCTCAGACTTGGCTCCCTCCTTGCTCCTCCTTGCCACTTCTGGAACATTCCTTGGGTAAAAATCCTGCATCCTGCTCCCTCTCAACACCAAGGGCTAAGGGATTCAGGGCCATTGACGGGAGAGGGTTGACATGAGTGGCCACAAGTTCTGCATGGTAAACCGGGAGCAGGCTCCTAGGGAGAAAGCCAAGGCATCTCCAAGGCCAAAGGAGGGAGTACAGATGGAGGAGGCCACGGAGGCCAGAGTGTGGCTGGTGGGGCTTCCAAAACACCAAACTCCCCTTTGAGAGGCTTGGGGATGCACCAGCTCCGGAGATCAGATGACAAGATCCAGGTTGACCCCGGGAACGGCTGGACAGAGGGAGATGGGTCCCTTAGGTAGAAGGAGGTGGCAGTGCCGAGAAGCAAAGCCTGAGGCCCAGTGGTTCATTGGTTTGAACAGCTTTATTGAAATGCAATCCACATACCATACAACCCACCATATTTTAGTATTTTCTCAAGGTTGTGCAACCGTCACCACTGTCCAATTACAGAATATTTGCACCACCCCCAAAAGAAATCCCGTGTGCATTAGCAGTCACACACCACCTTCCCTCCCCACAGCCCCACGCAGCCACTTCCTGTCTCCATGGATGTGGCTGTTCTGGAGATGTCATATAAATTGAACTGTACGAAATGTGACCTTTTGTGTCTAGCTGCTTTCACCCAGTGTAACATTTTCGAGGTTCTTCCTCATTGCAGCCTGTATCAGAACTTCACTCCTTCTTTTTAAAATTTTTATTTTACTACCATATGTACAACCTAAAATGTCTCCTTTTGACTCCATTCAGATATATAAGCCAGTGGTGTTAGTTACCGTCACAATATCGTGCTGCCGTCACCAAAACCTTTCCATCAACTCAAATAGAAACTCAGCTTTTAACTCCCCATTCCCTACCCCCTCCCCAGCCTCTGTAACCTGTATTCTAGTTTCCAACTCTATGAATCTGATTATTCTAATTATTTCACATCAGTGCGATTGTACAATAGTCGTCTTTTGTGCCTGGCGTATTTCACTCAATATAATAACATGTCATTCCTTTATGGCTAAATAATATTCCATTGTATGGGCACACCATGTCTTGTTTCTCCATTCATCCATTGACAGAGACTTGGGTTGTTTCCACCTTTTGGCTGTTACCAATGTGTGGACATATGGGTTCAGTTCTCTTGGTCTATACCGAGGAGTGGAATTGTTGGGTTGTATGGTCATTCTATGCTCAACTCTTTGAGGGACCGCCAAAACATTTGCCACAGCGGCTGTACCTTTTTACATTCCCACCAACAATGGATGAGGGTTCCAATGTCTCTGTATCGTCAGCAACACTCGTTTTTTCTGTCTTTTTTATTCTAGCCACCCTAGTGGGTGTGAAGTGGTAGCTCATTGTGCTTTAGATTTGCGTTTCCCTAATGACTAATGATGCAGAGCATCTTTTCACATGCTTATTGGCCAGTTGTAGATCTTCTTTGGAGACATGTCTATTCAGATCTTTTACCCACTTTTTGATTGAGTCGTTTGTCTTTTTGTTGTTGCACTTGAGGAGTTCTTTGAATATTCTGGATGCTAGCTCCTTATCAGATAGATGAGTTACAATTATCATCTCCCATTCTGTGGGTTGTCTTTTCAGTTTCTTGATAATGTCCTTTGATACACAATACTTTTAAATTTTGATGTAGTCCAGTTTATCTCTTTTTTTGTTGCTTGTGCCTTTGGTGTCAGATCTAAGAATCCATTGCCAAATTCAAGGTCATGAAGATTTATCTCTACATTTTCCTCGAACAGTTTTATCCTTTCAGCTTTTACATTTGGGCTGAAGATCCGTTTGGAGTTCCTTTTAGTGTGTGGTGTGAGGTTGGGGTTCAGCTTCATTCTTCTGTGTGTGGCTCCCAGTTGCCCCAGTGCTGTTTGTTGGGGCGACTCATCTTTCCCTGTCGTGGCTCATATTTTACTTTCCATCGTCTCTGCCTTCTCCCTCCCTACCCCTGCCCCTTTGTGCTTGGTAGACTCGGAGGTGGTAAAGAAGGCAGCCTTGGAGATGGAGGAGGGGGATCTGGTGAGTGAACGCACAGAAGCCTTCACCATTGCCCGCAACCTCCTCACTGCTGCCGCAGATGCCATTGAGCGGGTCATGTCATCGTACAAGGAGGTAAGCCCCAGCCCAGGCCCCCACACCTGCCCCCGTGACCCTCTACTCCCAGCTGGCAGGCACTGAGCTGGGGTGGCCCTCCACGCAGGTGACGGAGCTGGCTGGCTACACGGCCCGGGTACATGAGATGTTCCAGGTGTTCGAGGACGTCCGGCGCTGTTGTTTCAAAAGGTCCGGGGAGCTGGAAGAGGCTCAGGAGGGAGCTGGGGCCGTGGTGAGGTCTGGCATCCGTGTGGAGGGGCCCCTGAAGATCCAAGGTGAGCCCCCCCTACCCCTGGCTGCCCAGTGCCAACCCTCCTGGGCTTCCCCAGCCACCCTGCCCCAACTCTGACACTTGGGGTCCATTACAGCACCCCCACCCCATCCCATCCCATCCTAGTCTGCCAGGGAGGGGAGAGCTAAATGGCAGGGTCTTTGAGGACTTGAGGATTTGAGCCTAGCTCCCAGGGGGAGAGCTTCTGGGTGGGACAGTCACCCTTCCCGGAGTCCCTGCCACCGGCCAACCTGTTGATTCTCTGAGCTCCTCCTGCACACCCCAGCCTGTATCTCTCTTTGCCAAAGAGGGGGGCGGCAGTGAGAGAAAGCTCCGGGCCGTGTGCAATCATGGCGGAGGTGGTCCAGCCAGCTGCCACCTGCAGTGGGAGCCAGGCACTGAAGCAGCGGGGACCCTCGAGTTGGAGCCGCCTTTCAGACGGCACGGGGAGGGGAAAGCTGGGGAGCAGGCATTAGAGACTCGGTGCCCAGGCTTCTGGAGGACCAGAGAACCAGCCTCCATGGGCCGTGGTAGCATTTGACCCTCCCCTGCCCAGAGCCCAGTGGTAGACACAGGGTGGCAGGGAAGACAGAGGCAACTCATTGGCAGAGCCAGCCCTATTCCCGAGGGACCCTGGACGGGGCTGGTCGGGAATCTCCCAGCATGCTGTTGGGGGTGGGCAGGCGGGTGCCTGAGGAGGGAAGGGGCGGCACAGGGGCATGTGGAACCCACCTTCCTGGGGACGGCCCTTCTCCCAGAACACACCGAGAATGACGCCTGCCCCCACCCCCCGCCGCCCGCCCTCTCTCCAGGCCAGGTGGTGGACGTGGAGCAGGGCATCATCTGTGAGAATATCCCCATCATCACGCCCACGGGAGAGGTGGTGGTGGCCAGTCTCAACATCCGGGTAGGTAGAGTCAGGGCGGGGGGAGGGGCCAGAACCAGACACGCTGGCTGCGCCGGGCCGGGGGACTGGGAGGTGCCGGGGAGCAGCCCAGGCGTGCCAGCTTTGGCCTTTGCAAGCCCCGGCCTTTGGCATCCAGGCTGGCGGGCCTGTCTGGGCTTTTGGTGGCCACTGTCCCCAGAACTACATGGCAGGCGGGCTAAGGTCAAGGCGAGGGACCAACGTTCCGGGGCAGTGGAATCAGCTGATAAAGGCAATGAGCGATTACCACGATGGGTCAAGGGTCAACCGAGGGTTCCCAGGCCGCTTGTCACCAGTCTTCCCTCTGCCCACCCCCCGTATCAGGGAGCTCCAGGTCACCTCCCGCTGGGGGCTGGACCCAAGCACTGGAGGCACTGGCCACGGAGAGGGAGCCCTGGTTGCTAAGGCCACCGCCAAAGGGTGGGGGTGCCCTGGAGTGGGGTGGGGGGCAGGGAGGGAAACCAGAAACCAGAGGGCAGTCGGGGAGGTCCCCGCGCTCAGGGAGGCTCCACTCCAGGGGACAGGGGGCAACAGGAGACCCTTAAATGTTACAAAGGTCCCAGTTTGACTGCTGTCCAGGGTACAGTGGGGACCTCAAGAAGAGGGAGGCAGAGGACAGATGAAGAACCTTCACCTAGGGGCCACTGGGTGACTGGGCAGTGGCCTGGGAAGACCGTCTGGATTTGGAGAAAAGACCGGAGCCGGTTGCAAACACAGATGGTGGGAGTTGGGGGCTGCAAAGCTGGGCTCTGGAGGGGCCATGTCTGTCCAGCCTGGGAGCTGGCCCCGGATCCAGGATCCAGGGAGATAAAGCAGCCGGAGGCAGGGCCCAGGCTGCCCATTCTGCTGCGGCTCACCAAGGGGTCCTGTGACTATGAGGCCCGAGGACAGGGCTCTGGGGGACAGGAGGCAGGTCCTGGCTCACTGCACACCCAGCCTCCGGCCCCACAGCTGCTTCCCCTCCCGCCTCCCTCACCTGCAACTCACCCAGGTCCTCCTTATCCCCCCGGCCTGACCTGATCGCACCCCCGTCCCCCAGCATCTCACTGCCCCAGAGCCTGCCCTCAGGCCCCCTGGCCCTGCTCTGACACCCTGGCCCTCCCCCTTCCCGCTTCACCTCCCCTCCTGCCCGGCTGTGTGCCCACCCTCCAGGGCCCAGCAGGTCTTCCCTGGCTTGGGCTACCTTCAGGCCCGTCTGGACACCTGGACGCCTCCCACCTTGGGGCCGCTGGCCATCTGGTGCTCACCCTCCCACACCCCAGCACGCTCCCTGGCACTTGTCGGGGGGCCCCGGCAGGCAGGGCCCAGGGCTCATCCACGTCTCCATCTCCTGGGCTGGCCCAGAGATCACAAAGGGGCTACCCACCGGCCTTGGCCCTTCCTGGGACCCTGGGCCCAGGGAGCCTTCTGAGGCGGTAAAGGGGCTGGTGAAGGTGTGGGGAAGGAGTGAGCTGGGCCCTCACGGGTGCCACGGCTCCCCACGCCCCCGCAGGTGGAGGAGGGCATGCACCTGCTCATCACAGGCCCCAACGGCTGTGGCAAAAGCTCTCTGTTCCGGATCCTGGGTGGGCTCTGGCCGGCGTACAGTGGGGTGCTGTACAAGCCCCCACCCCAGCGCATGTTCTACATCCCCCAGAGGTGAGTGGGCACGGGAGCCACCCTCAGGGCCCGGGGGAGAGCCTCTAGGGGCCTGCGAGCAGGGCGGGAGAGGGGACGGGGCAGGTGCTTTCCCTCCTGCCTCCTCCCACCGTGTGGCCTGCGAGGTGGCCGGGGAGTAACGGGAAGCCCGGGGGATGCCCCTGGACTCAGCAGGGCTGTGGGGCCTCCCACCTCCCTCCTTGCCCCAGCCGGCTCACGTGCCGAGTTCAGATCTGGGCCGAGTGCATGTGTGTGGTGTGTGCACGAGTGTATGCATATGGGGAGGGGGTGCAGGTGTGCCGTGGGTATAAAGGGGTGTGGCGTGTGAGCATGTGCTGTGTGTGCCTGTGTATACACAGATATGGTGCATGCATGTGGTGTGGAATGCACACGTAGGCATACATGTGCGACTGCACACAGGTGCGTGTGTGCACTGTAGTGTGTGCATACTTGTGTGGTATGTGTATGGTGTCTGTGTGTGCACGTGTGGGGATGCACAGGTGAATGGGTGAGTGTGTGGTGTGTGTAGTGTGTGTTTGTGGGAGTGTATGTATGTGTGCCCACGTGCACATGTGTGTGCCGTAGGACCATGTACGTGTGTGCTATGTGAGCGTGTGGCGTGTGCATGTGTTCCTTGTGTGTGTGCACACACGTGATGCAAGCACATGGGCTCTGCACGTGCACATGCCACCTCACGCACCTGCAGACCCAGCAGCCAGCCCGGCCTGTGCGCACACCACTCTCGTGCAGGCCCTACATGCCCGTGGGCTCCTTGCGCGACCAGGTCATCTACCCGGACTCAGCGGAGGACATGCGCCGGAAGGGCTGCTCAGAGCAGCAGCTGGAAGCCATCCTGGACATCGTGCACCTCCACCACATCCTGCAGCGGGAAGGAGGTAGGAGGCAGCTTTGGGGAGGCAGCTTTGGGGAGCCACCGGGTGCTCTTTGTTCCAAAAGACTCCAGCAGGGAGCCTGCTGCCAACCCCACCACAGCCAGCACAAAGATTATCTCCCAGCCCAAGGGTCCAAAGGGCTAAGGTCACAGGGGTGGGGCCGAGGGGCTGGCACCAGGAGCTCTTGGCTACCTAGGAGAGCGGACAGGTGACCGGTGGCTCCAGGCAGGAGACCCGGTGCACCCAGGGGTGCTCAGTACCTTGGGGCCCAGGGCCCAGCCTCCTGGAGAAGTGAGGTCAGAGCCAGGACCTATGAGCTGCGAGGCCCCCTGCCCGCCATTGCCCCAGTGAAGGAGTCAGGAGGCAAGTGCCAGGCCAAGGGAGTGAGGGGCAGAGTGGCCCGAGAGTGAGGCTGGGGCTGGGAAGGGGGGATGGCAGCGGGCCCTCCAGGCCAGGGCCCTGGGCGAGGGGCAGCCATCGGGAGGTGGCAGGCGGGGAAGGGGCAGGTCAGCTGAGCCTTTCCAAGAGCTCGCCCGGCACTGTGCCCGGGGCAGGGGTGGTGGATGGCATGTGCTGCCGGGTCGTGTGGGGTGAGGGGAAGGCGGGCAATCCAGGTGGGGTTTGTTGCGGTTTCTGCTGTGACAGGAGGGGAGAGGGTGGGACAGCTGCAGGGACGGCTCCCGGGCCTGCGCGGCCCCTGGGTCGCAGAGTGTCCTTGAGCAAAAACTTTGCCTCTTCTCCTTCCCCAGCGAGTGAGGAGCAGTGCCGGCACCTCCCTGGGGGTTGGCCTTCGAGGAGGGGCAGCAGGCTTCCGGGACCCATGGGGTTTTGGGGGATCCCTCCCAGGCCCTGTCACCTAGCATCATAAAGGGGGGCACATAATGGGCTGCCCTCGTTGCCATAGTTACCCCAAAGCCTCCTCTCCAGCTTCTCCTACTGCATCCATCCTCAGCCTGTGTCCTCCTCCTGTCCCTGAAGGTGCCCCCTTAGGGCCAACCAGGGGAACCCATTAGGATCTGGGTCCACTGTGAGTCACAGCCCCCCACCCGCCCCCAAAGCGGCTTAATGACAAACAACTCTATCTTTCTGTGACATAAAAGTCCCGAGAGAGGCGGCCACGGGTGGTGGGGACAGCCCTGCTCTGCAAAGGCCTCAGGGACCCAGGCTTTCCCCAGGGTCACCTCCTGGACCGAGACAGCCACCCCAGCTGTCGGTCACATCCGTGCTCCAAGCGGCCGGGTAGAGGAAGTATGGGGCAAAGCATGCATGCCTTCTGTCCTTTAAGGAAGGTTCCAGAAGCAGCCACTTGGGTAACACACTGATACCCTATTGGCCAAAATTTAGTCACATGCTCGCACCTAGGCCCAGGTGAGCTGGGGAGTATGATGGTTTTCTGGGCAGCTGGGTGCCCCGCCAGAGCTCCTGGGACCATGGAGGGGAGGGTGGAGGGGAGATGATGAGCCGCCTCTGCCCCCACATCCTGGCCAGATCGTCTCGCCCACTGCTCGCCTGCCCGAGCCCGGCCTCAGCGCTGGATCTGGGCAGCGACCAAGGCCCAGCCTGACCTGCAAGGAGCCTGCGTTCCGGGGAGGCAGCTCCCACCATCCCTTGAGTCCCTGCTGTGCCCATTGTCGGCCCCTCACTAGGTCCAGCAGGGTGCCCGAGCGCCACTCCAGCATCCCTCAGCCTCTCAAGGCGACTGCGCCATTTGCCCGGCTGGCTGCCCACTTGTCCCAAGTGAGGTTGGCCAGCCTCGGCCCGCACCGTGCAGGCCGGGCCACATTGAACAGAAAGCCCGCGGCCCCTCTCCCCAGGTTGGGAGGCCGTGTGTGACTGGAAGGATGTCCTGTCGGGGGGTGAGAAGCAGCGGATCGGCATGGCCCGCATGTTCTACCACAGGTGACCGGGGCGGTCGGCTCTGCCCGTGGCAGCGTCCTCCCAGGGTCCCCGGGGGCCGCCCCAGATCCAGAGGCCGGCACATCTGGGAGGTGGGGGAGGTGGGAGGCAGGGACCCTGCTCAGCAGGTGTGCCCCTGGGGACGCCTGAGGAGGAGGGCGGCTGCCACCAGAAGGCCCCTCGTCAGTCCCTGCGGTGATGTGCAGTCCCCGGGAGCAGACTGGGCGAATCACAGGTCCAGGATCCCACTGGGGTGCGTGGCCAAGGCAGTGGGGGGCTCACGGCCTCTCCCCTGGGCCCCGGCCCTCCAGGCCCAAGTATGCCCTCCTGGACGAGTGCACCAGCGCCGTGAGCATCGATGTCGAGGGCAAGATCTTCCAGGCGGCCAAGGACGCAGGCATTGCCCTGCTCTCCATCACCCACCGGCCCTCCCTGTGGTAGGTGCCGAGGAGGGGGCAAGCACCCACAGAGCTGGGCCACTGGGGGCCGGGGGAGGGCGGCGCCGCCACCTGAGGGGGCCCCTGCCCCTGGCAGGGGGTCCCCCATCCTGCTTCTCCTCCCGGCCCAGGAAGTACCACACGCACCTGCTGCAGTTCGACGGGGAGGGCGGCTGGAAGTTCGAGAAGCTGGACTCAGCGGCCCGCCTGAGCCTGACGGAGGAGAAGCAGCGGCTGGAGCAGCAGCTGGCCGGCGTCCCCAAGATGCAGCAGCGCCTCCAGGAGCTCTGCCAGATCCTGGGCGAGGCCATGGCTCCCCGCCGGGCCCCCTCTCCCGGCCTCCAAGGCCCCAGGGCCCTCCAGGGGTTCGCCACCTGAGAGAGGGCCCTGGCCACACTCCCCTGCCCCCAAGCTCTCAGATCACATGAAGTAAACCCCCACCCCAGCATGCCCTTGCCCTCCTCCCCGGCCTCCTGGTCCCATGGAAGCCCACCGGCGAAATCACGTGCCCCTTCTCCCAGTGCGCCCGCCCTCAGGTGGATAGCCACCCAGGGTCTCAGCTGGCTTCCTGCCCCTCGCCCTGGGGTCTGGCCAGGCCCGGGCCGGTGGGCCGCCTTGCCACGACTGTGAGCTGTTCAGGGTAGCCGAGTCCTTTATGTGGCACAGTTGGGGGCACCCTAAGCAGGGATCCCCGCCTGCCCACCCCAGGCCCCAGCTCACCACTGCCAGCCGGAGTCTGCCCGGCCTTGGTGCCACCCTCCCGAGACTCAAGTGTCCCCAGCACCCCCTTCCCTCCCTGCCAAGAGCCCACGCCCCACCGCTTTATCCCCGCCACACGGGGTGGCCAGGTGGGACTTCTGTCCTGCGGGACACACTTCCTGCTGTCACAGCACCCCGGTGGGACCCCCAGCCAGACACAGAGCCTGCTCGTCACGCATCCGGGCAAACATTGCACAGTTTCCTAGCAAGAAGAATGTAAATCCCGCCCCTCTCATTCCCTAATTTATTGGATTCTCTTTTGGTCTCCACTCCTGATTGCCAATGTGAGTCCCCTGCCAGGTGGGGGGATGGGAAGCAGGGCCAGGCAGCTGTCTCCCCCTCCCCCATGGGCTGCCCGGCCTCTGAATCCCCCCCACCAACCCCGGGCCCTGGCTCCCACCCACGGCCAAACCCCGCAGCCCACCAGGGGGGCACAGGCCTCCGCTTGCCAGGCACTCGGGCCCAGGCCAGGGGCCCCGGGGAGATAGACGCTGGGCTGCTGGGAGGGAGGGCACCAGCGTTCCCGGCTCAGTGCCAAAGAGGGGTCTGCCTGGGGCAGGGCGGGGGGAGCTGCTGTGCCAAGGAAGGCGGCCCTTGCTGGAGGAGGGAGACCCCACTGCCGCTGCGTGCCTTTCCCGGGCCCCTCAGCTCCGGGGCCAGGGAGCCCCCCTCATTCCCTCAGTAAAAACCTCCAGTGGAAAATTCACCCCGGCTTTCCTGCCTCCTCATCTGTCAGGGTATTTGAGGCACGGGTGGGGGTGGGGTTGGTTGCCTTTAGGGGAAATGGGCAGTGTGGGAAAGGAGTGGACCCCGGCCCCCAGGACCCTCAGGGAAGAGAAACTAGGGAGCTCCCAAAGCACAGTGCTCTGGGGTCTCGCATGGTGACAGAGAGGTGGATTCAGCACAAATAGGACTGGGGACCAGGCCCGGGCTGGATGTGGGGACAGGCACTCGTGAGAAGCAGCGAGTGCCACAGCCACCGGACATGGGGCACAGAGGACAGCCCTGACCCAGCAGGCAAGGGGCGGCAGGGAAGATGTGATGGCTAGGCTGGGAGCTGAAGGGACTGCAGCCCAAAAAGATGCCAAACGTGTACACCAGGGTTCCCAGCAGCAGCACACCTCGGGGCCAGGAGCTGGAAACAGCCCAAGCATCCATCAGCCGATGGACAGACGCACAAAACATGGGCCAGCCACACAACGGAGTGTTGTTCGGCCAAAAGAAGGAACAAAGTGCAGATCCCCATGACGATGGGGCTGGACCCGGAAAACACGCTCAGCGAAGGAGGCCAGGCACACAAGGACCTGTGTTGTCTGATTCGGCTTATCAGAAATGCCCCAGGATCTGTAAATCCATGGAAACAGGAGGCGGATTTGTGGTGACCATGGGCTGGGCATGGGGCGATGGGGAGTGGCTGCTGAATAGGGCTGGGCTTTCCCTTTGGGGTGATGTGAGTGTTCTGGAACGAGATAGAGGCGATGGTTGCACAACGTGGTAAATGTACGGGCCCCCGAGTTGTACACTTTTTAAAGTGGTGGATTTTCTGTGACATGAATTTCACCTCAATAATAAAGAGGCACACCACAATAATAAAGGGGCACACCACTTGCCATGGCCCAGGCAATGGAAGTGGGGATTGGAGCGCCATGAGAAGAAAGTCAATGGGCCTGGCGGCAAGGGGAGGGGAGAGTCAGGGTGACACCTGGGTCCAGGCTTTGAGGAACCAGGTGGGCAACGGCACCGTCCACTGAGAGGGTGGGTCGGGTTAGGCCTTGCCAAGGCCAAGGCCGAGGCCCCGGTCAGCGTCACGCAGGGATGAGGAGCGGGCCATTGGCAATGGGAGCTGGGAGCTTGGACAGGCGCTCTGGGCTGGGGATCCCTCGTGGTAGAAGTTCTGGCGTAGACCGCTGCGGAGAAGGCACTTGGGGACGTTTTTCTCTGCGCTTTGAGGTCGGGCTTTATTCCTAATCCCAGGAGAGCTGGTGAATTCAGGGGCTGGGAGTCTTTCCTCTGAAGATCACGTATGTCATCGATACCTGATAATAAATCTCTTTCAGAAACCTAAAGAACTAGAGTGGTTCTGTGGTCTGCCACCCAAAGCAACAAACCAGGCATCTGCTGCCCAAACGGAAGCTAGTGGAGAGAACTTATCATGGGACAAAGGGGACTTTGGGGCCAAAAGCATAACTAGGGCTAAAAAAGGTCACGACATAATGATAAAAGAAATATTCACTCAGACGCCTTAACCAAAACGCACCTGAAATCGTGTGCACCTACCTAACGACAGAGCCTCAAATGTATATAAGATATAAAAGTTGCAGTAAAAGGAAAACACAAATAAATTCACCATCGCAGCGGGAGATTTTACACCTCTCACAGGAATTGACAGCTCAAGCAGATGGGATTAGTAAGAATAGAGACAAATCAAGCTTGATTTGATGATGGTCCAAAAACTAGAGACTACACATTTTCAAGTTCACATTGAACGTTTGCTAACTCAACCACGTTCTAGACCACAAAACACGTCTCAGCAAACACTAAAAAATTAGCATCGTGCAGATCATGTTCTCAAACTGCAAGTGAATAATAAATCGACACCAAAACCAAAATTAAGCCCTCCCAATACATTTGGGAATTTAAAAATACACTTCCAAATAATTCATTGGTCCAAGAAGAATTATAATGAAAAGTTAAAAACATTTAGAACTGAACAATGATGAAGCCAATACATATGAAAATGTGTGGGACACAGCTCAGGCAGTACTTATAAGGAAATCTATGGCTTTAAAATGAACGAACACTAACTCAGGAAGTTAGAAAAACCACAATAGAATAAACCCAGAGAAAGCAGAAGGAAGGAAATCATGAAGACAGCAGAAATTAATGAAAGATCAATAAAACCAAAAGTTAGCTCCCCAAGCCTCTGGCTAGAACGAAAGGATTCTCAAATAAATACAAATAAACAATATTGGAAAGGGGAAAAGGGATATAACTACAGATACAACAACTATTTAAAACCTAATGAGATAAGTTTTACCCTTGGGAAGACGGTTGCTGCAAAGGAGAGGCTAGGCCTCCCTGTATTTGTGCCTAAGAGTCTCCTCCTGAATGCCTCTTTGTTGCTCAGATGTGGCCCTCTCTCTCTGGCTAAGCCAACTTGAAAGGTGAAATCACTGCCCTCCCCCCTACGTGGGATCAGACACCCAGGGAAGTGAATCTCCCTGGCAACGTGGAATATGACTCCCAGGGAGGAATGTAGACCTGGCACCGTGGGACGGAGAACATCTTCTTGACCAAAAGGGGGATGTGAAAGGAAATGAAATAAGCTTCAGTGGCAGAGAGATTCCAAAAGGAGCCGAGAGGTCACTCTGGTGGGCACTCTTACGCACAATTTAGACAACCCTTTTTAGGTTCTAAAGAATTGGGGTAGCTGGTGGTGGATACCTGAAACTATCAAACTACAACCCAGAACCCATGAATCTCGAAGACAGTTGTATAAAAATGTAGCTTATGAGGGGTGACAATGGGATTGGGAAAGCCATAAGGACCAAACACCACTTTGTCTAGTTTATGGATGGATGTGTAGAAAAGTAGGGGAGGGAAACAGACAGACAAAGGTACCCAGTGTTCTTTTTTACTTCAATTGCTCTTTTTCACTCTAATTATTATTCTTGTTATTTTTGTGTGTGTGCTAATGAAGGTGTCAGGGATTGATTTAGGTGATGAATGTACAACTATGTAATGGTACTGTAAACAATCGAAAGTACAATTTGTTTTGTATGACTGCGTGGTATGTGAATATATCTCAATAAAATGATGATTTAAAAAAAAAAAAAAAAAAAAAAAAAAAAAAAAAAAAAACCTAATGAGAGACTTTAGGTTAAACATGGTAGGCTGAACTCAAGTTTGGCCTGGGCTTCCTCTCAAAACACAGCTAAAATGACAGTAAATAATTAAAGATGTTTAAAGTAATAGATTTGCAACAGAAAAACGAAAAGAGTACTTACCAATAACATTTTGAAATCTGGAAAACAGGTGAAGTAATAACTGCCTTAGGACACCAGAGCAAGCTTTAAAAAAAAACAACAACAACAAGAAACAAAGAATAATGGGAGGAAGGCAGAAGAAGCTGCCAGAAATTTAGAAAACAAGGCTAGAAGCTCCAATAGCCAACAAATGTATTTCCAGAAAGAGAGAACCGGAAAAACAAAGGGGAGGAAATTATCAAAGAACTCATTCAAGAATACTTCCTAAAGAAACAAAACAGAGTCAAGTAATAAAGCCACAGATATATGGAAACTTGGCAGGTGACGATCAATGAAGAAAGGAGAAATGGTGCTGGCACAATTATTTGTGCCATTTGGAAAGAAACAAAAATGTCATTTTCAGGTGGATAATAGACTTAGATATGAAAGGCAAACCCACAGCACTTTGAGAAGACTATGACCTAGAAACAGGGAAGGATTTCCTAAACACAAACTATAAAGGAAAAACCTTTATAAAATATTTGATCATGTTAAAATTAAGAACTTCTTTTTGTGGAAAGGCACCAAAAATATGACCAGGCACTTCACAGAAAAGGAAACACCATCAGCCGATGAAGAGATACTCAATTTCATTAGGAGTCAGGGAAATGCCGATTAAAGCCACCATTGAAATATCCTTTTATTCCCACTGATTGGCAGCAATTAAAAAGTCTGACAATACCAAGTGTTGGCAATGACATGGGGCAACACTCATATACTTATATACTGCTGGAGGGTATAAACTGGTTCAACCACTTTGAAAGACAACATGACATTATTTAGTAGAGTTGAAGACGTGCAAACCGATCGCTTAACAATCCCAGTCCTAGGCATGCCCTAGAGAAGAGCTTTCACAAATATGCGAGGTTACATGTTCAAAAGTGTTGTTTATAATAGGCAAAGGCCGGAAACAACCCAAATGTCTATGAGCACAACAGACAAATGAATTATGTTAGAGGCATACCCTGGAATACTATACAGCAATGACAAAGGCTTTACTATGGCTATAGGCACCAACTAGGATGTATATCACAAATATAATGTGGAGTGAGAAAAACAAGCTACACAAAAGTACATCCAGTATGATGGCATTTACATAAAATGGAAAAAAGCATGCCAAACTAAATAACATATTGTTTAGGAATAGTTCACACAGGGGACAACTATAAAGAGAAGCAAGGAAACGATGGTATGTGGTGGTTTCAAAGGCGTCGGAACGTTCTGTTCTCACGCTGATGGTAGCTATAAAAGGTATTGCACTTTATCATTGTTCTCCAGACAATTTGTGTAAGTTGTAGGTACTCTTGCGTATGTATGAGGTTGAACGGGATGAAACTGCCATTTTTGGTAGGTCAAAAACAGCTGAATATTAAGCAATTTTGTCTGGTTTTGACCTGCTATAATTCATAGTCATAAAATAAATAATGAGATAAAAACAAAAGAACTTTGTGCTAATCGATGAAATGGGCATTTTCCCAGAAAAATATTACTGATCAAATATTGACTCGTGAAGAAACAGAAACCCTGAACAGCCCCATAATTATTACGGAAACTGAAGAGTAGTTTAAAATCTATGGGGACAGGGGCAGGAGGCTGCCCAAACCAAGCCAAGATGGTTTTACAGGGGAACATTATCAAACCTTCAAGGAACAGATAATCCCCATGTTATATAAACTGTTCCAGGGAACAGCAAAAGAGGAAATGCTCCCCAACCCATTTTATGATGTCTCAGTACCAAAATCAGACAAGGGTAATAAAAGGCCAAAATGTAAGCTGAGCCAGAACAGTGTAATAATGCAGCATGATGAAGTTGAGTTTATCTCAGAGAATGTGGGGGTGGTTTAACATTAGAAAAATCAATGTTCTTTACCACATTAATGGATTAGAAAAAGAAAAGCCATGTGACCATTCTCAATAAATTCAGAAAAAGCATTTGATAAAATTTGACATGTGGCAAACCAGGAATGGAGCTCAAACTCAAAACTCAAAGTTTAAGGGACTAGAAATGATGTGGCAACAATCATTACTTGCAGATGATAAGACTGTGTAAGTAGAAGAGCACAAAGAACAAACAGATAATTAGACTTAATGCAAGAATTTAGCAAGATATCTTGATACAAATTCAAAAGACAAAAAAATTGTTTTTCTATATACCGGCAACCCACGATCAGAAAGTAAATTAAAAAGAAGATTACATTTACAATAGCCTAAAAAATCAAGTCCCTAGCAATAAATCTAACAGAGGACATACCAGTCTTTTGTGGAAGAAGTTATTGAAAGGATTGAAAGGGTCTTAACAAATAGAAACACACTGTATTCACAGATAGGGAAACTCAATATTTTAGAGATGGCTATTCCCCAAAGTGATCTAAAATTCAATGAAATCCCGCCTCCCCCCCAAAAAAAATCCCGAGTTTTTCATGGAACTTGACAAGTAGTTTCTTAAACTTCTAAGAAAAACTAAAGGGCCTAAAAAAGACATGATAGTCTTGAAAAATGAGGAAAGGAAGGAGTAACAGAAGGAGGGGGAGAACGAGGAGGAGGAGAGGAGAAAGAGAAGAAGCAACTTCTGAATACAGGATTTCCTTTAAACATTTAGTAAATGAAACAGGGATAGACAACTAAACCTATGGGACAGAAGAGAACATATACCCACCTAGGGGCAGGGCAGGGCCAAAGATGGGACAAAAGATGGGCAGAAGAGTGGAGTGGGTACAAAAACATCCACATGGAAAATGATACAACTAGATCCCTACCTCACACCATACACACACAAGTTCATTCTAGATGGATTAAAGACCTGAATATGAAAGGCACACTTGTAAGATATTTAGATAAAAGACCCAGGAGAATATATTTATGATCTAGTGTGGGGAGAATGTCTTAAGCAAGACAGAAATTACAAACCATAAAGGACAAAATTGATAAATGTGATTATGTTAAAATTAAGAGCTTTTGTTCATCAAAGGTTACCATAAGCAAACTGAGAAGACAAGTAACAGACTAGGAGAAGTAACCAAAGAAGGATTGGTATCTGGAATAGATAAAGAATGCCTAAGAAATAATAAGAAAACACAATTTAAATAGAAATATTGGCAAAAGACGTGAACGAGCATTTCACAGAATATGAAACATAAAAAGAGGCTACATATTACTAGTAATCAGGGAAACACCAATTAAAACCCCAACAAGAACACTGATCCTTTTCAAATTCTCCCCCCCCCAAAAAAAACAGAAGAGGAGGAAACACTTCCTAGCTCATTCTATGAGGCTGGCATCACCCTGATAACAAAACCAGATGAAGGTAGCACAAGAAAAGGAAATTACAGACCTATAATATCCCTTACGAATATAGATGCAAAAATCCTCAACACAGCTAAGAGGAGGGGAGTGATAAAACCAATTTACAGCTTTTGCAACAAGTATATTCAATTTGCCACATGCAAAAAAGTTGCCTATCTATCCTCGGTTCAGCATTTGAAACCAGCCTTTCCTGCTCTCAGTTCATTCAGTCTTCCTAACTCTGGCCTTCAAGAACTTTGATTACAACTTTAAGTGTCCTGGCTTTTCAGAATACCTGGTTTTAAGCTCCAATTCTAAAAGTGTTTGAATCCAGGCAAGTTCTCTAAATAACTTGAGTCTTGGGTTCCTTAATCTGTAAATGGTTAATTCATTATTCACAGACTTATTGTGACGGTTCTGTGAGGTGACATTTGTGCTCAACATAAGAATCCCCAGTAGACAGGACATCTGCTTCCTGGATATAGATCCAGAACTAGGCTGGATACCCTTTCCACTGTTGCAGAAGGCTATTGTTTGGACTGGGGGGGGAGTGGGTTGGAAAACTGAAGCTATTAATCAATAAATCAATAGCTGCATTATTTACTCTGCTGTATTGCTTTGCTTTGGCTTATAGTTTTTTTCTTTTTATCATGAAATACAAACTCAGCAGGAAGTTGCAAAAATAGTAGGGTTTCGTGTACCCTTAACCCAGCTTCCCCCAGTGGTTAACATCCTACATCACTAGTATAATAACAAAATCAGGAAATTGACATTGGTACAATATGTATTAGAATAACTATATGTTTTAGATTTATGTGGTGACTGTAACAAATCACCACAAATTTGGCACAAGCCCTGCCCCATCTCCCACTCCCATCCCCTTCTCCCCTGGCAATGAATGACTCAGGTAAACTGAAGACTTCCCAACTTCTCTGTTTTGTTTCAGAGTGGGGTAGGTTGAACTTCTAGATTTATTTTTCACATTTATGACCTAGAAGGCTATTGGTTTAATTAAAACAATGCCCTCCTTTAAAAAATTTTTTTACACACATGGCTCCATCATCGGTGATTTGATAAAAGAAACACCTTCCTTTTCTTATCCATAAATGTTGTGTACAAGGCTTGTAGAATAAAAAGAATGACTAAAAAAAATTCCTCAACACAATTCTGGCAAACGGAATCCAACAGTATACGAAAAGGATTATAACCACGATCAGGTGGGATTTATCCCAGGAATGCAAGGGTGGTTCGATGTGTGAAACTCAATCAGTGTAATACACCACGTTAACAGAATGAAGGAACAACTGCACAGTCTTCTCAGTTGATGGAGAAAATCATTGGACAAAATCCAACACCTTTTCATGGTAAAAACACTCAGAAAACTAGGACTAGAAAGGAACTTTCTCAACATGACAAAGGACATTGACGAAGAAACCACACGTAACACACTCAATGTTGAAAGACTGAAGGCTTTTGCCCTAAGGTCAGGAACAAGACAGGGATGCTTGCTTTCACCACTGCTACTCAACACTGTACTAGAAGTTCTAGCCAGAGCAATTTTGTAAGAAAAATAAATAAAGGGTTACCAAATCAGAGAGGAAGAAGAAAAACTATCTCTCTTTGCAAATGGCATGATTCTTTATAGAAAAAATCGCAAAGAATCCACAGGAAAGCTACTGGAGCTAATAAACGAATTTGTCAAAGTGGCAGGGTACAAGATCAACACATAAAAGTCAGATGTGTTTCTATACACAAGTAATGAACAATCTAAAAAATAAATTAAGGAAACAATTCCATTTATAATAGCATCTAAAAGAATAAAATATCTAGGAATAAATTTAATCAGTGAGGAGAAAGTCACATACTCTGAAAATTACAAAATATTGCGGAAAGAAATTAAAGACTTTAATAAATGGAAAGACATTTGTGTTCATGGACTGGAAGATTCATTATCTCTAAGGTGGCAATACTACCCAAAGCAAGCTACAGATTCAGTGCAAAATTCCAAGAGCCTTCTTTTACAGAGATAGAAAACCTGATCCTCAAATTCATATGGAATTTCAAGGGGCCCTGAATAGCCAAGACAATTTTGAAAAAGAAGACCAAAGTTGGAGGACTCATATTTCACAATTTCAAAACTTACTTTTCAAAACAGTGTGGTACTGGCATAAGGATAGACATATAGACCAATGGAACAGAACTGAGATCACAGAAATAAATCTACACATCTATGATCAGTTAATGTTCCATTAGGGTGCCAAGTCCATTCAATGGGGAAAGAACAGTCTCTCCAACAAATGGTGCTGGGACAACTGGAAATCCACATGCTAAAGAATGATGTTGGACCCCTACCTGTCACCATATACAAAAATTAGCTCAAAATGGATCGAAGATCTATAGGTAAGAGCTAAAGCCATAAAACTCTTAGGAGAAAACGTAGGGGAAATCTTCAAGACCTTGGTTTTGGCAATGGATACTTCAAAGTGACACCAACAGCATGAGCAACAAGAGAAAAAATAGATAAATTGAACTTTGTCAAAATTTAAAACTTTTGTGTATCAAAGGACAATATCAAGAAAGTGAAAATGACAAACTATAGAATGGGAGAAAATATTTGAAAATCATATATTTGATAAGGGTTTAATACCCAGAATATATAAAGAACAATTCAACAACAAAAAGACAAACAATCCAATTTTTTAAATGGGTGAAAGATATGACTAGACACTTCTAAGAAGACATACAAATGGCCAATAAGAACATGAAAAGATGCTCAACATCATTAGCCATTAGGGAAATGCAAATCAAAACCACAATGAGATACTGTCTCACACCCACCAGAATGGCTGTTATTTAAAAAAGGAGAAATAACAAGTGTTGGCAAGAATATGGAGAAGTAGGAACCCTCATACGTTGTTGGTGGGAATGTAAAATGGTGTACTCTCTGTGGAAAGCAGTGTCGTGGTTCCTCAAAATGCTAAGCATGGAATTCCCATACAACCTGGCAATCCCACTTCCTGGTATATACCCAAAAGAATTGAAAGCAAGGACTCAGATATTTTTACCCTGATGTTCACAGCAGCATTACTCACAATAACCCAAAGGTGGAAGCAACCCAAGTGTCCATCAACAGATGAATGGATAAACAAAATGTGGTCTATACATATAATGGAATATTATTCGGCCGTCAAAACGAATGCAATTCTGATCCATGCAACAATACATTGAGTGAAATAAGCTGGACACAAAGGGACAGATATTGTATGATTTCACTTATATGAAATAACTAAAATGTGCAAACTCATACAGACAGAAAATAGAGTACAGTTTCTGGGTCGGGGGAGAGAGGAGGAACGGAGAGTTAACGCTTAATGCATTCAGAGTTTCTGTTTGGGGTGATGGGAAAGTCTTGGTCATAGATGGTGGTGATGTCAGCACAACATTGTAAATGTAATTAACAGTGGATTGCATACTTGAAAGTGGTGAAAATGGGAAATTTTATGTTGTATATATGTTACCACAATAAAAATAATTTTTAAAACCCACATACAATTGTACGACACAAAGAGTGAACCCTAATGTGAACTACGGACTTTAGTTATTAATATGATTATAATAATATTGGTTCATCAGTTGGAACAAGGGTATCACACTAGCACAAACTGTTAACAACAGGGGAGACTGCGTGTGCGAGATGGGGGGGTAATATAGGAGCTGTTCATTAGGCATGATTTTTCTGTAAACCTACAACTGCTCCTAAAAATTAAAAATTTTAATTTTAAAAAAAGTTAAACATCAAATTACCACATGTTCTGGTTTGCTAATGCTGCTCTTATGCAAAACACCAGAAATGGATTGGCTTTTATAAAGGGGGTTTATTTAGTTACACAGTTACAGTCTTATGGCCATTAAGTGCCCAAGGTAACACATCAACGATCGGGTACCTTCACTGGAGAAAGGTCAATGGTGTCCGGAAAACCTCTGTTAGCTTGGAAGGCACATGGTTGGCGTCTGCTTGCTCCCAGGTTGCGTTTCAAAATGGTGTTCCTCCAAAATGTCAGCATCAGCTTTCAACAGCCGTCTTCAAAATGTCTGTCTCAGCTGCAGCACTGAGCTCCTTCTGTCTGAGCTCTTACAGAGCTCCAGTGGTTTAATCAAGAACCATGCTGAATGGGCAGGGTTGCACCTCCATGGAAATAATCTAATCAAAGGTATCATCCACAGTTGGGTGGGTCACATCTCCATGGAAACAACCTAATCCAAAGTTTCCAACCTAATCAACACTAGCACCTAATACATCTGCCCCCATAGGATTGCATCAAAGAACACAGCATTTTGGGGGACATAATACATCCAAACCAACATACTCTATGAACCAGCAATTCCACTACCAGGTATATTTTGCAATAAAAATGTTATACATAAATAAAATGAAACCTTACCCCCAGAAAAGCCCAGTGAGATACCATTTCATACCAATCATACAGGTAAAAAGTAAGAAGCCCGATCAGACCAAGTGTTGGTGAAGATCTGGTGAGTGGAAACGTCTGTTCCTTTCCAGAGGAAGGGTCCAGCGGAAGTGTCCAGCAGGGCAGCCATCTTGGGAGGCGATTCCTGCACATCTGGTGAATGTGGGTCCCCTTCCAGCATCTGTTCTATGACCCAGGGGTCTCTGGGATTCTCCCGCCTTCGCTGCCCACAACCCCTCCAGCAGCGAGTCTGTGGGATCCTGCCATGGCACGGATCTGGAACGCACCCACCTCCCCCCATGCCCACAGCCTCCTCTGGCCCAGGCCACGTCCAATCTCGCCAGGCCCAGCCCCCTCGTGCTCTCCACTCCAGGGCCTTCAGCTCCTGCGTGTCCCCGATGCAAAGGGCTTCACAGCCCCCTTGTCCAACCTCCTGCTCCCATAGGGAGGCAACACCGGGTGGTCTCCTCAACCAACCTGGGCAAGTCACCTGCAGGCCTTGGCACAGGCAGCCCCCATTTCCCTCCCGCTGAGTGTTCCTGGTTCAAGGCCAGGCAGCCTTTGGGGAAGGTACAGGAGGGGCCTCGGGGCCAGACAGTCCGGGGTTGATGCTTGGCGTGGCCACTTACTAGTTGTGCAACTCGGTGCATGTTTCCTAACCTCTCTGGGCCTTGGTCTCCCCATCTGTGATCTGGGGGAAAGAGCTACCTCGCTCGTGGGGTTGGTGAGTTAGCATACACAAGACGCTCAGGCCAGCACCGCTGACATCAGGAAGACATCAGTAGTGGTAGTAGTGAGTGGTTCCAGGTCAGGTGAAAAGTCACTGCCTCCAGGAAGCTCTCCCTGACGTCTCTGCTGCCCTTCAAATCGACTCCCCCTTCCTTGGCGATGCACGGTGCCCTCACAGAGGGGCTCTCCTGGCCATGGGGCCTTGGATGGGTGGGGGGGAGTCTCATCCCTTCACAGGTGGCTCTGCCTCGAGACCAGGGAGACCTTTGGGACAGGTGGTGGTGGGCCTTATCTCTGGAATGGCCTGGCACCCAGTTGGCACTTCGCAGAGGGCTGGGGAGCGCCCGCATGCCCAGCACCTGGGAGGGCCCCGCCCCGCTCTCACCTGCTGCAGTCAGGTGCCCACGGCCGGCCCTCTGCGGTGCCCGCCGAGGCCAGCAGAGGGCAGCAGCGCCCTGCCCTGCCCCGTCGGGCAAAGGGGCGGGCGGGGAGGGGCCGGGCTGCCAGGCTGGGCCCGCGGGATGGGTAGGGCCGGGCGCGATTGCATTGTGGGGAGGGAGACCAGGGCTCCGCCGGGACTTGCTCCTGGCGCCGGCAGCTGCAACTTGGGCCCCCCAGCCGGCAGCCCGCCCAGGTAGGCAGGAGTTGGGGTGCGCAGGGGGCAGGGGCCACTGGGATGAGGGGCGCTGTCTCAGGACCACGCTTGGTCCAGGGAGAAGCCAGGGGTCTGGCGGGCAGGCTAGCCAAGCCGGGGTCAGGCAAAGGCCCTTGGGCGCCAGCCCCAGCCCTGCTGTGGCACCTCCTGATTCTTGGGTGACACGGGACCTGAGGGGGCGGCCCTGGAGCTGGAGCTGCGTCGCCGGGTCGTCTGCCCCTCGATGGGAAGCCTGGTGCCAGCCCGGCACAGGGCTCAGGGTAGGGTGGAGGCCGGCCTGGCTCCCTGCCCCCACAGCCACCCAACCGGCCCAGCCAGGTGGCAGGGAACCCTGCTGCTGCCACCTCGCCCTGGAGCCCGCTGCTGCTGCGTGCTGCACAGGGTGGGGGCGGGGGGGCCCCAACCCGAGCACACCCGGCACCAGGGGCCCTGCAGCTCGTGGCCCCGTCTCTGCCAGCTTGGTGTGCAGCTGGTGCCCTGTGAGGGTGGGAGGGCAGCCAGCTGCCACTCTGTCCCCAAAGCAGAGATTCCCATGCGTGGGGTCCTCTGCAGAGATCCAGGGGCGGGGGTGGGGGGCAGCAACCACATGCCATGCCCAAAGCTAAGGGCTGTGTCCCCACCCCGTGGGTCCCCTTTGCCTGGAACCCCTCTTTTGGAGCATCTGCCGCTAGCACAGCCACCACGCTGTACCTGGCACGACTCTGCCAGGCCTCGGTGGGGGGCCGGGGGGCGGTGGAGGGGGAGGCGCTCGGGGACGTGCGGCCTTTGTCGGCGCCTCCCCTGCCCCCAGCCCGGACAAAGGCAGCCATTGAAACCCCGGTCTGGGCCCTTCAGCCCGGCACCAGGGCTACCAAGGCCGAGGCTGGCATTTCGAGGGCTTGGCGCCTGTGGCCCTCCTGTGGGGGGCAGCGAGGTCCAGCCGGCCCTTCACGGTGATCCCGGCCAATGAGGCAGGAGAGGAGCACGCTGGGCTTGGCCCAAGGGGGTGCTGCCCCGGCTGGGGGGTGGGTCTCTCTGCTCTGGCTGGAGGAAACCCTTGTCCCTTTGTCCCCAGATCCCGGGGAGGGGTGTCTCCCTGGGGATGGGGAGTGGCAGGGAGCCCCCGTGTCCAGAGCCGGCCGGGTGGGGGTAAGAGCACCAGATAACGGGTCCCTGTGCCTGGGACTCGGGACAGAGGGGACATTGTTGGGTGGAGGCAGGGCTGCCAGCTGTGGTGACGGCCCGCCACCAGGCCCTTGTCCCCCCGCTCCCCGGCCTCCCTCCGCCCCCGGGGCCGGCGGGAATGGGGCCGAGCCTCTACTGTCTCCCTCCCACTCAGGGCCATGCCCCCCGACAGCCATCTCGTGCCCACTGGCATCGTCCTGGGGCAGCTGAACTGAGAGTACCCAACTGCCCGGAACACACCTCCGCTGCACTCCTCCGAGGCGGTAAGTACCTGCCACCCTTGGCCCCAAAGACATCCCTGGGAAGGGGCAGGAAGTCACATGCACAGACCACCGGAGGCTTGGGTTCCAACGTCCTGCCCCTCCCCCGGGCGTGCCACCCCCTCCACACCCCCTGGCACCCGCCTGTGCCAGCGTACGCTGCAGGAGAAGGACCCGGAGTCGAGAGGAAGTGGCCGAGCCCCAGGGTGGCCGGGGCCTTCCTGCCTGTATCCCCCTGATAAGCAGCTCCAGGGGGGCCTGGCTCCGGGCTCCAGGCTCCAGCCTGGACTTGTGTCCCCACTGGCAGCTGGGGGTGTCAAATGGTGGGGGACACCATTCCCTCTTGCTCCGGGCTGCCAAGCTCTCTTTCCGGCTCTCTTCTCACAGCCCCCTCGGGTCTCACTGCCCCACTGAGGGGCCGCCAGGGCCCACCTCCCTCCAGCCCTGCCACCCCCGCCATCCCTGGGGGGTCCCAGGGCCTTCGCCAGCCCCCGCCCCGACCACTGCCAGCTGGTTGTTCGCCCCTTGGGGCCCCCAAGCCCAGCCCTGTTCTCATGCGCCCTGACCTTCACCCCCTGCTCCTTGCCAGCTTTGGGCCCCCTGCTTCCAGCTGCCTCAGTTTCTCCCTGGCTCTCTGGGCTCCTTCCATGACCTCTCTCTTCCCTGCAGCCCACCCGTGCATGGCTCCCTCTTTGCAGCTTGCATGGGCAGCCCCGGGCAGCCCTGCTGTCCCCGGCCCTCATGCCGTGGGGGCCTCTGCCCCTTGCTGCCTGCCCCGCAGCTTGCCTTCTCCCCCATCCCTGAGCTCCTGTCCTCTCGGCTCCTCGCCTGGGCACTCCCGGCCCCTCTGACCCTGGCTCTCTCCTGCACACCGCCTCTGGCCGGCCTTGGCCTCTGGCCATCTCCCGTCCCTCCCCTAGCCTCCTCTGTGGTCCCCTTGTCTCCCCGAGTCCCCCTCTCCAGGTTCTCAAGCCTTTTCAGGATCTGCCCCTCTACAATCCGGAAACATAAGGTCCAAGAGGAAGGAACCCCGCTCTCTTTCCTCGTGGGCAAGTCTTTCTGCACCCCCTCCCACCCCCTTTCTATCCCTGTCCCTCTAGGTGTCCTCCTCTCTGTCTGTCCCTCTGTCTTGTGATCCCTCTGGCCTGCTCTCTTGGCTCCCCTCCCCCACTTCACTGTCCTCTCCCTGCCTCTCTCTCTCTGTGCCCCCCTGATTTCTCTCTCTCGGCCCCCCTCCTTCGTTCCCATCTCTGCCCTGCCTTTGGCCCCCCCCCATCTTTCCGGGTCCTTCCATGCCCTGCTTGGCACCTCACCCGGCCCGGCTCTCCCCCAGGGCCCTGCGATGGCGCCCCGGCCTCCCTTCCGCCTCCACCTCCTCCTGCTGCTGCTGTCACTGCCGCCGCCACTGCCCCTGACCCTGGCCCAGCGCTTCTCTGCAGCTAACACCACCCTCAACCACCTGGCGCGGGCGCCAGGCCCGGGCTCGCTCTACGTCGGTGCTGTCAACCGCCTCTTCCAGCTCAGCCCTGACTCGCTGCAGCTGGAGGCCACGGCCGTCACCGGCCCCGTCCTCGACAGCCCTGACTGCGTGCCCTTCCGCGACCCGGCTGAGTGCCCGCAGGCCCGGCTCACCGACAACGCCAACCAGCTGCTGCTGGTGAGCAGCCGCACCCGGGAGCTGGTGGCCTGCGGGCAGGTGCGGCAAGGGGTGTGCGAGAAGCGGCGCCTCGGGGACGTGGCCGAGGTGCTGTACCAGGCTGAGGACCCCGGCGATGGGCAGTTTGTGGCGGCCAACGTCCCGGGAGTGGCCACGGTGGGCCTGGTGGTGCCCGGGCCTGGACGAGAGCTCCTGCTGGTGGCCAGGGGCCTGGCGGGCAAGCTGGCGGGGGGCGTCCCTCCCCTGGCCGTGCGCCAGCTGGCGGGTCCACAGCCCTTCTCCAGCGAGGGCCTGGGCCGCCTCGTGGTGGGCGACTTCTCCGACTACAACAACAGCTACGTGGGTGCCTTCGCCACGGCCCACTTTGCCTACTTTGTCTTCCGCCGCCGTGGGGCCCGGGCGCAGGCCGAGTACCGCTCCTACGTGGCCCGCGTCTGCCTGGGTGACGCCAACCTCTACTCCTATGTGGAGGTGCCCCTGGCTTGCCGGGGCCAGGGCCTTGTCCAGGCAGCCTTCCTCGGCCCGGGCACCCTGCTGGGGGCATTCGCCGCGGGCCCTAGGGGGTCACAGGCGGCTCTGTGCGCCTTTCCGCTGGCTGAGCTGGATGGTGGCATGGAGCAGGCCCGGCGGCTCTGCTACACAGTGGGCGGCCGGGGCCCCAGTGGCGCAGAGGAAGCCACGGTGGAGTATGGCATCACCTCCCGCTGTGTCACCCTGCCCCCGGTGAGTGCCTGGGGTCCCCTCGCCTGCCCTCTGCATCTCAGGCAGCCTCTCCTGCCCTCCCGGGGCCTCCCCTCTACGGCCCTTTCTGCCCACGCTGTGCAGTCATGCTCAGCCTGGGGGGCACAGGGTGACCTCTGGGCTCGGTAACCTCTGCGATTGGGCAAGTCGAGGAGGCCGTGGCTCGCTGTAGGGCTGGTGACCAGGGATGGGCTCTCCGGCTCCTGTCTCCACCCCCAGCCCCAGTCGGCTCCACCGGGTCTCCCCAGGGCTCCCCACTCTGCCCTCCAACCTTTGACTGCTCCCCCCGTTGACCTGCTTCTCTGGGCCCTGCCGCTTTGGGGGACCCGACTCTCCCGTCCCTGCCCGCTCCAGGACTCCCCGGAGTCGTATCCCTGCGGCGACGAGCACACCCCCAGCCCCATAGCCGGCCGCTGGCCCCTGGAGGCCGAGCCCCTGCTGCAGCTCGCACAGCCCATCAGCGCAGTGGCCGCCCTCCAGGCGGACGGGCACACACTGGCCTTCCTGGGGGACAGCCAGGGCCAGCTGCATAAGGTGAGGGACCCCGGGCCCGCGGTGCCTCTTGGCACGTGTCCCGCCGGCGTGTCTGAAGGCTGTGCCACACATGCACGGCTGGCTGGGCGCCACCCCCTGCTGGGGCTCCCAGATGCGCTGTCCCAGGCCCATGGGGACAGTGAGGGGTGGGGCGGAGAGCCAGCCTGGCCTCAGAAGCCTCTCTGTGACCGGGTGCTCCCCCACAGTGGCCCTCCCGCTCAACAGAAAAGAGCCCCCTGCTCGTCCAAGAGCCTCTCCAAAGTGCCACCCCGGCATCGTGGTCCCCGGTCGGGCGGGAGGGGCAGCGGGCTCTGTGGGGACAGGTGCTCCTCAGGAGCACTTGTGGGTGGGGATAGGTGTGCTCCCGAGGAACGCCCATGCCGGGGGTGGGGACCCTGCAGGCCGGCCCAGCACCTCCTCCCCTCCCCTCCCACCCCTGCCAGGTCTTGCTCAACGGCTCCCGCGGCCAGGTGTACCACTCCGAGCAGGTGGGGCCTGTGGGCTCAGCCATCAGCCCCGACCTGCTGGTGGACGGCAGCAGCAGCCACCTCTATGTCCTGACTGCCCAGCAGGTGAGGCCGGTGCCGGGGGCGGGCGGCTGGGCGAGCACAGCCCCAGGCCCTGCGCCCACAGCCTCCCCCTGCATCTGCCCAGGTGGCCCGGGTGCCCGTGGCAGCCTGCCCCCAGTTCCCTGACTGCGCCAGCTGCCTGCAGGCCCGGGATCCGCTGTGTGGCTGGTGTGTCCTCCAGGGCAGGTGAGCATGCGGCGGCAGCGATGTGGTGACACAGCCAGGGGCCCCCAGCCTGCCCTGTCGTGTGAGCCGCACCTGTGCTTGGCACCCCACTTCCTTCCGACACTCCCCAAATCGCTCGCTTGGGGGCCCGGCCTGTCCCCTCTCCCAGTCACCCGCACCCTGGTGGCTCTCTGGCCCGTGCTCCACACAGCAGCCTGGGGGTGCTCCCGCCTTGTCTCTGTGTCCCCCTTCTGCCAAACACCCTGGTCAGCACCTCAGCCTTGAAGCCCCCTGTACGTGACCCCTTCCCTCTCAGACCATGGGTCCCCTGCACCCACCCCTGCTCACAGCACTTCAGCCAGGCCACCCTCCCCACCTCCTGGGCACCAATCACCCAAGGATCCCCCAAACCCTGCCCCCGTGACCCCCGGTGAGCAGGTGGCCCTGCCTGGCAGGTGTACCCGGAAGGGCCAGTGCGAGCGGGTGGCCCAGCTGGACCAGTGGCTGTGGAGCTATGGGGGGGACAGCCGCTGCCTGCAAATCCAGGCCCTGCAGCCGGCCCACCACCCCCGCCAGGAGCAGGGCCAGGTGAGGCACCCCCGGGGGGCTGCTGGGGTCGGGGGTCATCGGTGTTCCCAGCTTGCACTGCTTCCACCCCAGCCCTGGCCCGGGGCTGCTCTGCTGAAGACGCAGCCTTGCCCCAGCCCAGCCCAACTGCGCCCTCACTCGGCTCTGCCCAAGTCCCACAGAGCTGCCGTCTGCCCCGTGTCCTTCCCACGTGTCCCCAGGTCACCCTGTCTGTCCCCCGGCTGCCCGGCCTGGCTGTGGACGAGTACTTCCACTGCGCCTTTGGGGACTATGACAGCCTGGCTCAAGTGGACGGGCCCGACGTGGCCTGCGTCACCCCTCCCCAAGACCAGGTGCCCCCCAACCCTCCAGGCACAGGTGAGGGGGCCCGGGAGAGGGCAGGGGGTGGCCGGGTCAGGGGCTGGAGGGGAAGGAGCCCACGACCGCCCCCTTTCCCTCCACCTCCTCCCAGACCACGTCACTGTGCCCCTGACCCTGATGTTCGAGGACGTGGCCGTGGCGACTGCCAACTTCTCCTTCTACGACTGCAGTGCCGTGCAAGCGATGGACGTGGCGGCCCCGTGAGTCCCCGGGCCCGACTCCTGCTGAGTGGGGGGACTGAGGGACCCCAAAACGGCGCCCGGCCTGAGCAGCCCCCTGCCCCGCCAGGTGCCGCGCTTGTGTGGGCAGCTTCTGGCGGTGTCACTGGTGCCCCCAGAGCAGCCAGTGTGTGCACGGGGCCCAGTGCCCCGAAGGCGAGAGGACTGTCTACAGTGCCCAGGAGGTGGGTGGGGCCTCCTCCGCCCCGGGGGGCTGCTGCCTGGCCCCTGAGCTCTGGAGGGCTAAGCTAAGGGGTCTCGTTCCCCCAGGTGGACTTCCAGCTGGGCGGCCCCGAGGCCTGCCCGCAGATCGAGGGCCTGGCAGGTCCCGCCCTGGTGCCTGTGGGCTGGGAGAGCCGCCTGGCCCTGCGCGTGCGGAACCTCCAGTACTTCCGGGTGAGTGGTCGGGCCGGGCTTGGCCGGGGTCTGGGGTGCCGGGCCCGGGCACTGACGGTGTCCCCCTGCAGGGCCGCCCTGCCCCCTACCACTGCTGGCTGGAGCTGCCGGGAGAGCTGCGGAGGCTGCCTGCCGTCCTGGAGGAGGCTGCCGGGGCCGCAGGCCTCATCCGCTGCCAGGCCCAGCAGGTGGGGGACCTGCCCGCCTCATCCCTGGGGAATCCAGGCACCCAACAATCGCACCCATTCAGGGGGGGAAGGGGGCCTACCTGGAGGAGGACGGGGATCAGGGGGGCGCTGAGTGGCATCCGAGCCTGACCCGGCCCTCCTGCTGCAGTTCCGCCCCGCCACGTCCCAGCGGGAGCTCCCGGTGCCCATCTACGTCACCCGGGACGAGGGCCAGCGGCTGGACAATGCGGCCGCTCTTCACGGTGAGCCAGGGGGCCGGCCAGGGCAGGCCAGGGTCCGGGCCTGCAGCCCAAGGGCCAGGGCCTCAGCGCACTGCCTGCCCCTCCCCAGTGACCCTGTACGACTGTGCCGCGGGCCACCCCGACTGCAGCCACTGCCAGGCAGCCAACCGGAGCCTGGGCTGCCTGTGGTGCAGCCACGACCGGCCAGCCTGTCGCTATGGGCCCCTGTGCCCACCCGGGGCCGCCGAGCCGCTCTGCCCCATGCCCAGCATCCACTCGGTGAGCAGGCCCACCCCCAACTCCAGGGCTGGAATCGGGTCTCCTGTCTCCTCCATGCGCCTCCCCACCCCCAATGTCCACTCCCACCCCGGGTCTGGGTCCCCCCGAGGCCTGCAGCTTGGCCCGCCTCAGGCTGGTTTGCCAGCCTGCAGAGTGGGCCTGTGGGTTTTGGGGATCCCACCCGCCGTCGTTCCCTGCGCCAGATCGAGCCCCTGACTGGCCCCCCCGAGGGAGGCCTGGCCCTCACCATCCTGGGCTCCAACCTGGGCCGGGACTTTGCTGATGTGGAGGACGCCGTGCGTGTGGCTGGCCTGCCCTGCAGCCCCGACCCGGCTCTCTACCAGATCTCGGCCCGGTGAGGTGCCAGGGCGGGCACCAACCAACCCCTTGTGGCAGGCGGGGGCGGGAAAGGGGCCCCCTCCTGGCAAGGCCCACCGCGACCTGGAGAAAGGGGGCTGGTGGCCGGGGGTGAAGGAGGGAAGCAAGCAAGCCAGTGGAGGGGAGCGTGTCGGGCGGGTGCCAGGGCCAGAGGCTGCGGGCTGTGGGCAGTGGCCCACTGGCCACCTGCTGGGCCAGGGAAGGGCCCAGCCCCTGGGCCCGAGGGAGCGCTGACTCCAGCCAGGCTCCCTAGGATCGTGTGTGTGACGTCTCCCGCCCCCAACGGCACCGCTGGGCCCGTGCAAGTGGCCGTCAGGAGCCGGCCGCCCGGTATCTCCAGCCAGCGCTTCACCTACCAGGTCAGTGCCCAGCCTGGGGACGGACACCACGGTGAGGGCTTTGAACCTGACCCGAGGGAATGGCGTGATGCAAGTCAGGGCTCAGGCTGCTGAGGACAGAGGAGGCTGGGACAGGGTGAGGACAGGCAAGGGAGCTGCAGGGACTTGCCACCACCTGGCTGCATGGAAGGAGGACTTGGATGGTCTCCAGCACCCTTCTGAGTCCTGGGCACACAGTGGGGCCATTTCCGGGGCAGGAGCAGTGGGGAGCGGGGCTGGGTTAGCATCAGGGGTTCTGTTTGGCTTGTGTGATGGCACAGTTGGATCTTGGGGGTCCTGGGGGGTACAAACCATAGCAGAGGAGGCTAACCCGAGGGGAGAGATGGATGGCGAGGAGAAAACACCCACTGTGGGCCAGGGTGCTTCTGGAAGGAAAGCGTGGCTGGGGGCGGCCCCCGGGATAAAGTCAAGCTACGGGCCTGCGCTGGGCGGCCCCGGGGCCTTGGGGACCGGGCCACGTGAGGAAGTGCCGCGACAGGCTGCCGTGCCAGTCCCAGCCTGCCCTGTTCCCCAGGACCCGGTCCTGCTGAGCCTGAATCCCCGGTGGGGCCCCCAGGCAGGGGGCACCCAGCTCACCATCCGGGGGCAGAACCTGCACACAGGAAGCAACATCAGTGCCTTTGTGGGGGACCAGCCCTGCCCCATGTGAGTAGCTGGCCCTGCCTGCCTGTTTCGCACAGGACATCATTCCCTTCCTGGCCCCGGCTCGGCAGCTGGCAGGCAGGGCACTCCCTGTGGGCCTCAGTGTCCCCTTCTGGACAGTGGGAGCAGGTGGGCTCAGGGCTCCCTAAGCCCCCCTCAAATCCCAAGAGAAATGGCCCTTGTGTCCACCCCCACTGCCCTCTGCGCTCGCTGAGGAAGGCCAAGCAGGACTCTCGTGTGAAGTGGCACACCTGCCCCCCCCCCGCCCCCACAGCCAGGAGCCTGTGTGTCCTGAGGCCATTGTGTGCCACACCATGCCCCAGGCAGTCCCGGGGGAAGCCGCGGTCCGAGTGGTCTTCGGCCATGCCCAGCGTACACTGCGCACCAGCCCCTTCCTCTACACTGTGGACCCCCAGCTGCTGGCGGCGGAGCCCAGCACCAGCTTCCGGGGGTGAGGAGCGCCCCCCCCTCCCCGTGGGAGCAGCCCATGCACTCTCCCGGAGGTGGGCACTGGGCACTGGGGCCTCCCACCCTCCCCATCCCTCTCACTGCTGTCCCGGCACAGGGGTGGGCGGCTCATCCGCGTCCAGGGGAGCAGCCTGGACGTGGTGCAGCGGCCCCTGCTGTCGGTGTGGCTGGAGACCCCCGTAGAGGTGCAGGCTAGGGGGGCGCTGGCCAGGCCCCAGGACCCAAAGCCCAGGAGGAGCTGCGGGGTCGCTGCTGCCGACCCCCAGGCTTGCATCCAGCTTCCGGGGGGCTTGCTGCAGGTGAGCTCCCTCCACCCCCCCATGGGTGGGAGGCAGGGCAGCCCCGCACCCCGGGAGCGCGCTGGGGAACCCTGGCTCACCTTGTCCACATCCCGGCCCCCTCCAGTGCTCCACCGTCTGCACCGTGAACTCGTCCAGCCTCCTCCTGTGCCTGAGTCCCGCCGTGCCCGACGGGGCGCGCCCGAGCCGAGTCTTCTTCGCCCTGGACAACGTGCTGGTGGACTTCGCCCGCACCAGCGGGGGCCAGGACTTCCGCTACCAGCCCAACCCGCGCCTGGTCCCGCTCAGCCGCCACGGGCCCACCCGGCCCTTCCGCCTCAAGCCGGGCCACGTGCTGGACGTGGAGGTGGGCGGCCCGGGCGCGGCGCGGCGGGCGGAGGAGGACTGGGACCGACGGGGCGGCCCGGCTCAGGCTCGCCCGTCCGTGACCCAGGGCGAGGGCCTCAACCTGGGCATCAGCAAGGAGGAGGTGCGCGTGCGCATCGGGGCCGGCGAGTGCCTGGTGAAGACGCTCACGCTCACCCACCTGTACTGCGAGCCGCCCCCGCGGGCCCCGCGGGCGGCCAACGGCTCTGGCTCCCTGCCGCAGTTCGAGGTGAGGGTCGCCCCCGGGGCGGGGCGGGGCGGGGCGCGACGGGGCGAGGCTGGACTGGACTGGGCGGGGCCGGACTGGGCGGGGCGGGGTTTGGAGCGATGGGGCGGGACCCGAGGGCGCCACGGCGGGACTGGGCGGGGCGCGATGGGGAGAGGCCGAGCGCGGCACTGCGGGATTGGGCGGGGCGGGGCCCGAGGGCGGCACTGCGGACACGGCCGGGTGGAGCGCGGCTGGGCGTGACCGGGCGGGGCCGGGCGCGATGGGGTGGGGCGGGGCGGGGCGTGACCGGGCGGGACAGGGCGCGATGGGACGGGGCGGGGCCGAGGGCGGTGTGGCCGGATAGGGCGGGGCACTGAGGGACCGAACGCTATGGGGCGGGGCCGAGCGGCTGCGGGCCGGAGCTCAGGAGCCCTCCGTCCCCAGGTGCAGATGGGCAACGTGCGGCTGGCGCTGGGCCCCGTGCAGTACGAGGCGGAGCCCGCGCTGGCCGCCTTCCCTGTGGCGGCTCAGGTGGGCCTGGGGATGGGCGCCGCTGTGTTGATCGCCGCCGTGCTCCTCCTCACTCTCATGTACAGGTGAGGGGGAGGGAGGCCGGGTCCCACTCCCGCCTCCGCCCCTCCTGGGATTATCCCTCCCGCCCCCACGTGCCCACGCAGTTCCCCCACCACTTTGGCGGGCCAGGCCTGGGTGCCCGGCTGGCGGCCATCCTGGCCGGGCAGGCCCGGGCCTGCGGCTGACACCTGGTCCCTGGGCTGCAGGCACAAGAGCAAGCAGGCCCTGCGGGACTACCGGAAGGTTCTGGTGCAGCTGGAGAACCTGGAGATCGGCGTGGGCGACCAGTGCCGCAAGGAGTTCACAGGTGGGGCCAGACCCACGGCCAAGTGGGGCGGGGTGGGGACAGAGGGTCCCTCCCCTGCGCCGACCCCGAGCCCACCCCTCCCCTCTGCTGGCTCACTGTCTGCAGACCTGATGACTGAGATGACAGACCTTAGTAGCGACCTGGAGGCCAGCGGAATCCCCTTCCTGGACTACCGCACATACGCCGAGCGTGTCTTCTTCCCGGGCCACGGCGGCCGCCCGCTGCAGCCCCTGCCCGACGGGCCCCAGGAAGAGGGCTGCCGCGCCACCGTGCGCCAGGGCCTCACGCAGCTCTCCAACCTGCTCAACAGCAAGCTTTTCCTCCTCACGGTGAGCACCGCGGAAGGGCGCCGGCGGACAGAAGGGGACCAGAGGGGCCCAAGGGACGGGAGTCGGGGTGCACTGGGTGGGGTTCGTTTGGGGGCATGAGCAGGGTCTCCCTGGGTGTGAGCGCCCCCATCCTCTATCACCCACCCCCGCCCCCCGGCCCTGTCTAGCTCATCCGCACCCTGGAGGGGCAGCCCGGCTTCTCCCAGCGGGACCGCTGCCACGTGGCTTCTCTGCTGTCCCTGGCGCTGCACGGCAAGCTCGAGTACCTGACGGACATCCTGCGGACCCTGCTTAGTGACCTGGCCGCCCATTATGTGGACAAGAACCCCAAGCTCATGCTGCGCAGGTGGGCATCCTGGAAGCTGGTGTCTTGTCATGGAAGTGGGGGGGCAGGGCAGCCACACGGCACTTGTCCCTCTCTGACCGGGGCCTGGTCCCTACAGGACGGAGACCATGGCGGAGAAGCTGCTCACCAACTGGCTGGCCATCTGTCTCTACGCTTTCCTGAGGGTGAGGGGCTCGGCCCGGGGCCCCACTCACCTCTGCAGCAGGGCTGGGCCTATCAGATCAGGGTGGGGAGAGGGTCACAGTGGGGCATGAAGGAGCAGCCAGAAAGGACAAGGGCTCTGAGCCCTTTCCCAGGCGGGCCACGAGATGGAGGCTGAGAGGGGGTTGGCACCTCAGCTCAGGGGCCTGCAGCAGTCTGGGCCTCCTGTCCCCTGGCCTGCTGTCATCCTCGTACCCTGCTGGCCTGCCTCTCCCTCAGCCCCTGGGTCCTGCCAGCTGACCCCTCGCCCGGCCTGCGGAGCCCTGGCTGACACTTGCCGGTCCTGATCACCCTAGGAGGTAGCTGGGGAGCCGCTGTACATGCTCTTCCGAGCTATCAAGTACCAGGTGGACAAGGGCCCCGTGGACGCTGTGACAGGCAAGGCCAAGCGGACCCTGAACGACAGCCACCTGCTCCGGGAGGACGTGGACTTCCGGCCGCTGACGCTGCTGGTGCTGGTGGGCCCTGGGGCTGGCGGGGCCGCGGGCAGCGGCGGGGAGCAGCGTGTGCCGGCCCGGGTGCTTGACACCGACACGGTGACCCAGGTCAAGGAGAAGGTGTTGGACCAGGTCTACAAGGGCACGCCCTTCTCCCAGAGGCCCTCAGTGCATACCCTAGATCTTGGTGAGAGAGCCCGTCCCACCCCTGCCCACCCTGGGCCTGCTCCCGCTGTGGCCCCTCAGCTCTGCCTGGCCAAGCATGGGCACTCGGCCAGCAGGCTGGAGGCTGATGGCTTCCCTGTGTCCCCCCCCAGAGTGGCGTTCAGGCCTGGCAGGTCACCTAACCCTGTCTGACGAGGACCTGACTTCCGTGACCCAGAACCACTGGAAGAGGCTTAATACTCTCCAGCACTACAAGGTGCCATGGGGGGCTCGAGTGGGGTGCGAGTGGGTGTCCCCGCGTCCTCCGTGCCAGTGAAGGAGCCTTGTCTTCTGCTCCCCGCCCCTCAGGTCCCAGATGGGGCAACAGTGGGGCTCATCCCCCAGCGGCACAATGGGGGTGCCGTCTCCCAGAGCCTGGCCCAGAGCTGCTCCTCCGGGGAGAGTGAGTCCTCAGTCCCCGGCAAGCAGGGGACCCAAAGCCTCTGGCGGGGCCCTAGAGCCAGGGGGCAGTACCCTCCTCCACCCCGCTCCCCCCCTCATTCCCACCACCCACCCCCGCCCCACCCTGCCCACCCTGCTAGGCGAGTGGACGGGGCATCCCAGGCCCGCGGGGTGGGCCGGAGGAGCAGGGTCCCTGGGAACGAGGCCCGGACTTGTGCGCCCCCAGATACCCCCATGCTCGAGGACGGCGACGAGGGCGGGGTGCGCCTCTGGCACCTGGTGAAGGCCACCGAGGAGCCAGAAGGGAGCAAGCCGCGGCGCAGCAGCCTGCGGGAGCGGGAGCGGGCGCGGGCCAAGGCCATTCCGGAAATCTACCTCACCCGCCTGCTCTCCATGAAGGTCCGGGGGGCCCGGGGAGGCAGGGGGCGGGCGGACTGCACCGCGGGGAGACCAGGTCCTGGGGGGGTGGCAGCCGGCTCGCCTCGCCCCCTGCGAGAGGCTGGCGGCTCAGCCTCACAGCCCGCCCCGCACGCGCCCCGCCCTCCACAGCCCCGCCCCGTACACGCCTCCATTAGCGCCCTGTCCCCAGATGCAGTCGGCGCCCCTGACGCGCCCTGCTCTCCACACGCACCGCCCCCAACCCCTATGCGCCCCGCCCCCAGATGCAGTCCGCCCCCTACACGCCCCCCCTCCACACGCCCCACTCCCTACAGCCCCGCCCCCAGACGCACGCCACACCACGCCCCCTACAAGGCCCCACACGCGCCCCGCCCCCAGATGCAGTCAGCGCCCCCTGGCGCGCCCCGCCCTCCACACGCCACGCCCCCAACCCTATGCGCCCCGCCCCCAGATGCAGTCAGTGCCCCTGACGCGCACCGCCCTCCGCACGCACCGCCCCCAACCCCTACGCGCCCCGCCCAACCGGTGTGCGGACCCACCTCTCGGCTCCGCAGGGCACGCTACAGAAGTTCGTGGACGACACCTTCCAGGCCATCCTCAGCGTGAACCGCCCCGTGCCCATTGCGGTCAAGTACCTGTTTGACTTCCTGGACGAGCTGGCGGAGAAGAACGGCATCGAGGACCCAGAGACCCTGCACATCTGGAAGACTAACAGGTGCCCTTTCTGCGCACCCCCCCACTGTGTAGGTGGGGACACTGAGTCCCAGAGAGGCCCGGGGTCATGGCCAGGCAGGGGTGTCTGGGCCGGAACCGGAACCCAGGCCTTGCGTTGCCCACCCTCGACTTCTGGCAGGCAGGTCTGGGCCCCAGGCCCCTAGGTCAGGAGGCCAGCTCCGGGTGTCATGGGCAACCCTGGGCCCCTGGCTCCCGTAGGCCACCCAGGTGCAGGGCAGGGGCCGGCGGGGGAGCTCGCGCGGGAGCCGGGGTGGGGTGCGGTGGCAGCCTGGGGCTCGGGCCCGGCCTGTGTCCCCAGCTTGCTGTTGCGGTTCTGGGTGAACACCCTGAAGAACCCCCAGTTCATCTTCGACGTGCGGGTGTCTGACAACGTGGACGCCATCCTCACTGTCATCACGCAGACCTTCATCGACTCCTGCACCCTCTCAGAGCACAAAGTGGGCCGGGTGAGAGCTGGAGGCTGCCGGGAGCGGCCTCGCGGAGGGGGGGGGGGAGCCAGCGACACCTGGCGCCGAGCCCTGCGTGGGGGCTGGCAGTGTCGGGGGTGAGGGGCCATTGAGGGGGTCTCCTCCACCATTCAGCTCAGCCTCCCCTCCCCCCACATTGCGGAGCAGGATTCCCCGGTGAACAAACTGCTCTACGCCCGAGAGATCCCTCACTACAAGCAGATGGTGGAGAAGTAGGTGTCACTGCAGGCCGAGGATGGGGGCTGGGATCCGACCGGTCCCTGACTGTCCCCACGCCTGCTCCAGGTACTATGCCGACATTCGCCAGAGCTCCCCCGCCAGCTACCAGGAGATGAACTCCGCCCTGGCTGAGCTCTCCGGGGTGAGCCATAGCCCTGGGGTTGCACCCCTCCACATTTGGAGGGGGATGTGGGGGGAAGTGGGAGCCCCAGAGTGGCTGCAGAGAGGAGGGGAACTTCATCATCCCCGCCATGTGCTGCCCCCAGAACTACACCTCCACGCCCCACTGTCTGGAGGCCCTGCAGGAGCTCTACACCCATATCCACAGGTACTACGACCAGGTGAGGCCCGAGCATCCTGGAGGGGGGGCCCCACCTGGGCTTCTGGGAGCAGAGGGAGCCCCGTGAAAGATCCCCGGGAAAGGGAGGAGGTGGCTAAGGCCAGATCCAGAGGGGAGGGAGGGGGCCTGCCTCACGCCGTGAGGGGGGAGCTGTGAGGTGAGCGGGGTTGAGGGGTCTGTGGCCTGAGTCAGGGTGCCCTCCTCGGCCCCGGCAGATCATCGGCGCACTGGAGGAGGACCCCGTGAGCCAGAAGATGCAGCTGGCCTGCCGCCTGCAGCAGCTCGCCGCCCTGGTGGAGAACAAAGTCACTGACCTGTGAGCTCCAGCCAGCCTGGGGAGCAGCCAGCAGGCTGCCCCACCGCAGTGCCTTATGAGCCCCAGATGGAGCCAGGACTGGGGGAGGGGCTGGCAGGGCGGGAGGGGGGCAGCAGCCAGGCGCTGTGCCCTGCAGTGGGTTCCCTGCAGCCGCCTCTCCCCTCCAGCCCGCCCTGCACTCCCCCGCTCCGGGTTCATCTCTAAGTTATAGCAATCCCTACCCCTTTTTCAGCTTCCCTCCACTGTATTTATTTGCTTGCTGGAAAAATCACATCTGGAAATAAACTACAAATATACCTTTTTAGAAAAAGCCCAGTCCCTCTCTACTACCCCCAGACCAATGCCCTGCTCTGGGAGCCCCCCAGCCCCCCTTGGCTGTGACGCCTGCTGCGCCTTACTCACCTCTCCCCCTTGCCCCCTGAAGCTGCAGGGAAGCTGCCTTTGCCCCCCCCCCCCCACCCTTTCATCAGTGTCTACCCTGTCCCCTTCCGGATCTTTCCTGGCCTGGCAGGACCAAGTCTCTCCCATTGGGGGCTAGCCATGGCCAATGCCTAAGCCCTCTGCTTCACTCTGACTGCCCCAATGGCCCCCTGAAACTGGACCCTGCCTCTACTCTTGCCCCCCACCCCCACCCTCTTCTCCCCTAGGCAGCTAGAATGATCTAAAGAGCAAAAGTGCCCATCAGCCTGGGAAGTCCCATCAGCCTGGGAAGTCCGGGCTACTGCTCCCAGGCCCCAGGCCATGCCCCGTGGCCACCCAGAGGCCCTGTCCCCCACTCACCCCAACCCTGCTGCCTGTCTGCAGGCCTGGCCGGCTTACCCCCCCCCCCCCCCCCGCCCTTTGCTAGGACCCCATTCCTCCTGGCCTGAGGTTCTGGGGTGTCCCTCTGTCACTGCCCCATGCACAGGGCTGGGCAGCGTCTGTGGGCCTGTGGTTCCCAAGAGGAGGAGCATCTGCAGGCAGAGCAGGGGGCTCCCTGCTGCCACCCCAGTGTGCAGGGCCCTCAGTGGCACCTTGCAGATGCTGACAGAGATGGTGAACCAGGCTGGGGTGGCAGGCCATGGGCAGAGTGGCCTGTGGGGTCTGCCTGGGAAGCTAGGAGGGAGAGCACGCAGACGCTGATGAGGCCCCAAGACTCTACCCAGCGGGCCCGGGCACCTCTGCTGGGAGGAACGAGGCGCCCTCAGCTCACACCCTTGCGAGTTACTGAAGACCCCCGAACCCCGGGTGGCAGATGGGGAGGAGAGGGAGCTGGGCTTCTGCCCATTCCAAGGGT
>NC_051334.1:187702601-187711766 GCF_015220235.1 Choloepus didactylus | reverse complement strand
GGGAGCGCTGACTCTAGCCAGGCTCCCTAGGATCATGTGTGTGATGTCTCCTGCCCCCAATGGCACCGCTGGGCCTGTGCAAGTGGCCGTCAGGAGCCGGCCGCCCAGTATCTCCAGCCAGCGCTTCACCTACCAGGTCAGTGCCCAGCCTGGGGATGGACACCACAGTGAGGGCTTTGAACCTGACCCGAGGGAACGGCGTGATGCAAGTCAGGGCTCAGGCTGCTGAAGACAAAGGAGGCTGGGACAGGGTGAGGACGGGCAAGGGAGCTGCAGGGACTTGCCACCACCTGGCTGCATGGAAGGAAGACTTGGATGGTCTCCAGCACCCTTCTGAGTCCTGGGCGCACAGTGGGGCCATTTCCGGGGCAGGAGCAGTGGGGAGCGGGGCTGGGTTCTGTTTGGCTTGTGTGATGGCACAGTTGGATCTTGGGGGTCCTGGGTGATACAAACCATAGCAGAGGAGGCTAACCCAAGGGGAGAGATGGATGGCAAGGAGAGAACACCCACCGTGGGCCAGGGTGCTTCTGGAAGGAGAGTGTGGCTGGGGGCGGCCCCCGGGATAAAGTCAATCTACAGACCTGCGCTGGGAGGCCCCAGGGCCTTGGGGACCGGGCCATGTGAGGAAGTGCCGGGACAAGCTGCCGTGCCAGTCCCAGCCTGCCCTGTTCCCCAGGACCCGGTCCTGCTGAGCCTGAATCCCCGGCGGGGCCCCCAGGCAGGGGGCACCCAGCTCACCATCCGCGGGCAGCACCTGCACACAGGAAGCAACATCAGTGTCTTTGTGGGGGATCAGCCCTGCCCCATGTGAGTAGCTGGCCCTGCCTGCCTGTTTCGCACAGGACATAATTCCCTTTCTGGCCCCGGCTTGGCAGCTGGCAGGCAGGGCACTCCCTATGGGCCTCAGTGTCCCCTTCTGGACAGTGGGAGCAGGTGGGCTCAGGGCTCCCTCAGCCCCCTTCAAATCCCAAGAGAAATGGCCCTTGCGTCCACCCCCACTGCCATCTGCGCTCGCTGAGGAAGGCCAAGCGAGACTCTCGTGTGAAGTGACACACCTGCTGCCCCCCTCTGTCCCCATAGCCAGGAGCCTGTGTGTCCTGAGGCCATTGTGTGCCACACTACGCCCCAGGCAGTCCCAGGGGAAGCCGCGGTCCGAGTGGTCTTCGGCCATGCCCAGCGTACACTGCGCACCAGCCCCTTCCTCTACACTGCAGACCCCCAGCTGCTGGCGGCGGAGCCCAGCACCAGCTTCTGGGGGTGAGGAGCGCCCCCCCCTCCCCGTGGGAGCAGCCCATGCAGTCTCCTGGAGGTGGGCACTGGGCACTGGGGCCTCCCACCCTCCCCATCCCTCTCACTGCCGTCCCGGCACAGGGGTGGGCGGCTCATCCGCGTCCAGGGGAGCAGCCTGGACGTGGTGCAGCGGCCCCTGCTGTCGGTGTGGCTGGAGACCCCCGCAGAGGCACTGGCTAGTGGGGAGCTGGCCAGGCCCCAGGACCCCAAGCCCAGGAGGAGCTGCGGGGTCGCCGCTGCCGACCCCCAGGCTTGCATCCAGTTTCCAGGGGGCTTGCTGCAAGTGAGCTCCCTCCACCCGCCATAGGTGGGAGGCAGGGCAGCCCCGGACCCCGGGAGCACGCCGGGGAACCCTGGCTCACCTTGCCCACATCCCGGCCCCCTCCAGTGCTCCACAGTCTGCACCGTGAACTCGTCCAGCCTCCTCCTGTGCCTGAATCCCGCCGTGCCCGGCGGGGCGTGCCCGAGCCGAGTCTTCCTCGCCCTGGACAACGTGCTGGTTAACTTTGCCCACGCCAGCGGGGACCAGGACTTCCGCTACCAGCCCAACCCGCACCTGGCTCCGCTCAGCCGCCACGGGCCCACCTGGCCCTTCCGCCTCAAGCCGGGCCACGTGCTGGACGTGGAGGTGGGCGGCCCGGGTGCAGCGCGGCGGGCGGAGGAGGGCTGGGATCGACGGGGCTGCCCGGCTCAGGGTCGCCCGTCCGTGACCCAGGGCGAGGGCCTCAACCTGGTCATCAGCAAGGAGGAGGTGCGCGTGTGCATCGGGGCCGGCGAGTGCCTGGTGAAGACGCTCACGCTCACCCACCTGTACTGCGAGCCGCCCCCGCGGGCCCCGCGGTCGGCCAACGGCTTTGGCTCCCTGCCGCAGTTCGAGGTGAGGGTCGCCCCCGGGGCGGGGCGGGGCGGGGCTGGACTGGACTGGGCGGGGCGACATGGGGCGGGGCCGGACTGGGCGGGGCGGGGCTTGGAGCGATGGGGCGGGACCCGAGGGCGCCACAGCGGGACTGGGCGGGGCGCGATGGGGAGAGGCCGAGCGCGGCACTGCGGGATTGGGCGGGGCGGGGCCCGAGGGCAGCACTGCGGACCCGGCCGGGTGGAGCGCGGCTGGGCGTGACCGGGCGGGACAGGGCGCGATGGGACGGGGCGGGGCCGAAGGCGGTGTGGCCGGACAGGGCGGGGCACTGAGAGACCGAACGCTATGGGGCGGGGCCGAACGCCATGGGGCGGGGCCGAGCGGCTGCGGGCCGGAGCTCAAGAGTCCTGCGTCCCCAGGTGCAGATGGGCAACGTGCGGCTGGCGCTGAGACCCGTGCAGTACGAGGCGGAGCCCGCGCTGGCCGCCTTCCCTGTGGCGGCTCAGGTGGGCCTGGGGATGGGCGCCGCTGTGTTGATCGCCTCCGTGCTCCTTCTCACTCTCACGTACAGGTGAGGGGGACGGAGGCTGGGTCCCACTCCCGCCTCCGCCCCTCCTGGGATTATCCCTCCCGCCTCCACGTGCCCACGCAGTTCCCCCACCACTTTGGCGGGCCAGGCCTGGGTGCCCGGCTGGCAGCCATCCTGGCCGGGCGGCCTGCGGCTGACACCTGGTCCCTGGGCTGCAGGCACAAGAGCAAGCAGGCCCTGCGGGACTACCGGAAGGTTCTGGTGCAGCTGGAGAACCTGGAGATTGGCGTGGGCGACCAGTGCCACAAGGAGTTCACAGGTGGGGCCAGACCCACGGCCAAGTGGGGCGGGGTGGGGACAGAGGGTCCCTCCCCTGCGCCGACCCCGAGCCCACCCCTCCCCACTGCTGGCTCACTGTCTGCAAACCTGATGACTGAGATGACAGACCTTAGTAGCGACCTGGAGGCCAGCGGAATCCCCTTCCTGGACTACCGCACATACACCGAGCCTGTCTTCTTCCCGGGCCACGGTGGCTGCCCGCTGCAGCCCCTGCCCGATGGGCCCGAGGAAGAGGGCCGCCGCTCCACCATGCACCAGGGCCTCACGCAGCTCTCCAACCTGCTCAACAGCAAGCTTTTCCTCCTCACGGTGAGCACCACGGGAGGGCGCCGGCAGACAGAAGGGGACCAGAGGAGCCCAAGGGACAGGAGTTGGGGTGCACTGGGTGGGGTTCGTTTGGGGGCATGAGCAGGGTCTCCCTGGGTGTGAGCGCCCCCATCCTCTATCACCCACCCCCGCCCTCTGGCCCTGTCTAGCTCATCTGCACCCTGGAGGGGCAGCCCGGCTTCTCCCAGCAGGACCGCTGCCACGTGGCTTCTTTGCTGTCCCTGGTGCTGCACAGCAAGCTCAAATACCTGACGGACATTCTGCGGACCCTGCTTAGTGACCTGGCCGCCCATTATGTGGACAAGAACCCCAAGCTCATGCTGCGCAGGTGGGCATCCTGGAAGCTGGTGTCTTGTCATGGAAGTGGAGGGGCAGGGCAGCCACACGGCACTTGTCCCTCTCTGACCGGGGCCTGGTCCCTACAGGATGGAGACCATGGCGGAGAAGCTGCTCACCAACTGGCTGGCCATCCGTCTCTACGCTTTCCTGAGGGTGAGGGGCTCAGCCCAGGGCCCCACTCACCTCTGCAGCAGGGCTGGGCCTGTCAGATCAGGGTGGGGAGAGGGTCACAGTGGGGCATGAAGGAGCAGCCAGAAAGGACAAAGGCTCTGAGCCCTTTCCCAGGCGGGCCACAAGATGGAGGCTGAGAGGGGGCTGGCACCTCAGCTCAGGGGCCTGCAGCAGTCTGGTCCTCCTGTCCCCTGGCCTGCTGTCATCCTCGTACCCTGCTGGCCTGCCTCTTCCTCAGCCCCTGGGTCCTGCCAGCTGACCCCTTGCCCAGCCTGCAGAGCCCTGGCTGACACTTGCCGGTCCTGATCACCCTAGATGGTGGCTGGGGAGCCGCTGTACATGCTTTTCCGAGCTATCAAGTACCAGGTGGACAAGGGCCCCATGGACGCTGTGACAGGCAAGGCCAAGTGGACCCTGAATGACAGCCACCTGCTCTGGGAGGACATGGACTTCCGGCCGCTGACGCTGACGGTGCTGGTGGGCCCTGGGGCTGGCGGGGCCGTGGGCAGCGGCGGGGAGCAGCGTGTGCTGGCCCGGGTGCTTGACACCTACATGGTGACCCAGGTCAAGGAGAAGGTGTTGGACCAGGTCTACAAGGGCACGCCCTTCTCCCAGAGGCCCTCAGTGCACACCCTAGATCTTGGTGAGAGAGCCTGTCCCACCCCTGCCCACCCTGGGCCTGCTCCCGCTGTGGCCCCTCAGCTCTGCCTGGCTAAACGTGGGCGCTCGGCCAGCAGGCTGGAGGCCGATGGCTTCCCTGTGTACCCCCAGAGTGGTGTTCAGGCCTGGCAGGTCACCTAACCCTGTCTGACGAGGAGCTGACTTCCGTGACCCAGAACCACTGGAAGAGGCTTAATACTCTCCAGCACTACAAGGTGCCATGGGGGGCTTGAGTGGGGTGCAAATGGGTGTCCCCGCATCCTCCGTGCCAGTGAAGGAGCCTTGTCTTCTGCTCCCCACCCCTCAGGTCCCAGATGGGGCAACAGTGGGGCTCATCCCCCAGCGGCACAATGGGGGTGCCGTCTCCCAGAGCCTGGCCCAGAGCTGCTCCTCCGGGGAGAGTGAGTCCTCAGTCCCCTGCAAGCAGAGGACCCAAAGCCTCTGGCGGGGCCCTAGAGCCAGGGGGCAGTACCCTCCTCCACCCCGCTCCCCTCCTCGTTCCCACCACCCATCCCCACCCCACCCTGCCTACCCGGCTCGGCTAGTGGACGGGGCATCCCAGGTCCGCGGGGTGAGCCGGAGGAGCAGGGTCCCTGGGAACGAGGCCCGGACTTGTGCGCCCCCAGATACCCCCATGCTCGAGGACGGCGACGAGGACGGGGTGCGCCTCTGGCACCTGGTGAAGGCCACCGAGGAGCCAGAAGGGATCAAGCCGTGGCGCAGCAGCCTGCGGGAGCGGGAGCAGGCGCGGGCCAAGGCCGTTCCGGAAATCTACCTCACCCGCCTGCTCTTCATGAAGGGCCGGGGGGCCCGGGGAGGCAGGGGGCGGGCGGACTGCACCGTGGGGAAACCAGGTCCTGGGGGAGTGGCAGCCGGCACGCCTCGCCCCTTGCGAGAAGCTGGCGGCTCAGCCTCACAGCCCGCCCCGCACGCGCCCCGCCCTCCACAGCCCCGCCCCGTACACGCTTCCATTAGCGCCTTGTCCCCAGATGGAGTCGGAGCACCTGGCGCGCCCCGCCCCCTACACGCCCTCACACGCACCCCGCCCCCAGATGCAGTCAGCGCCCCCTGGCGCGCCCTGCCCTCCACACGCCACGCCCCCAACCCTATGCGCCCCGCCCCCAGATGCAGTTAGTGCCCGACGCGCCCCGCCCTCCACACGCACCGCCCCCAACCCCTACGCGCCTCGCCCAACCGGTCTGCGGACCCACCTCTCGGCTCCGCAGGGCACGCTGCAGAAGTTCATGGACGACACCTTCCAGGCCATCATCAGCATGAACCACCCCGTGCCCATTGCGGTCAAGTACCTGTTTGACTTCCTGGACGAGCTGCCGGAGAAGAACGACATCGAGGACCCAGAGACCCTGCACTTCTGGAAGACTAACAGGTGCCCTTTCTGCGCCCCACCCCCGCACTGTGTAGGTGGGGACACTGAGTCCCAGAGAGACCCGGGGTCATGGCCAGGCAGGGGTGTCTGGACCGGAACCGGAACCCAGGCCTTGCGTTGCCCACCCTCGACTTCTGGCAGGCAGGTCTGGGCCCCAGGCCCCTAGGTCAAGAGGCCAGCTCCGGGCATCATGGGCAACTCTGAGCCCCTGGCTCCCGTAGGCCACCCAGGTGCAGGGCAGGGGCCGGCGGGGGAGCTCGCGCGGGAGCCAGGGTGGGGTGTGATGGCAGCCTGGGGCTCGGGCCCGGCCTGTGTCCCCAGCTTGCTGCTGTGGTTCTGGGTGAACACCCTGAAGAACCCCCAGTTCATCTTCGATGTGCGGGTGTCTGAACATGGACGCCATCCTCACTGTCATCGCGCAGACCTTCATCGACTCCTGCACCATCTCAGAGCACAAAGTGGGCTGGGTGAGAGCTGGAGGCTGCCGGGAGTGGCCTCGGGGGGTGGGGAGGGAAGCCAGCGGCACCTGGTGCCGAGCCCGGCGTGGGGGCTGGCAGTGTCGGGGGTGAGGGGCCACTGAGGGGGTCTCCTCCACCATCCAGCTCAGCCTCCCCTCCCCCCACATTGTGGCGCAGGATTCCCCTGTGAACAAACTGCTCTACGCCCAAGAGATCCCTCGCTACAAGCAGATGGTGGAGAAGTAGGAGTCACTGCAGGCTGAGGATGGGGGCTGGGGTCCGACTGGTCCCTGACTGTCCCCACCTGCTCCAGGTACTATGCCGACATTCGCCAGAGCTCCCCCGCCAGCTACCAGGAGATGAACTCCACCCTGGCTGAGCTCTCCGGGGTGAGCCATAGCCCTGGGGTTGCACCCCTTCGCATTTGGAGAGGGATGTGGGGGGAAGTGGGAGCCCCAGAGTGGCTGCAGAGAGGAGGGAAACTTCATCATTTCTGCTATGTGCTGCCCCCAGAACTACATCTCCGCGCCCCACTGTCTGGAGGCCCTGCAGGAGCTCTACACCCATATCCACAGGTACTACGACCAGGTGAGGCCCGGGCACCCTGGAGGGGGGGCCCCACCTGGGCTTCCAGGAGCAGAGGGAGCCCCATGAAAGATCCCCGGGGGAGGAAGGAGGTGGCTAAGGCCAGATCCAGAGGGGAGGGAGGGGGCCTGCCTCACACCGTGAGGGGGGAGCTGTGAGGTGAGCGGGGTTGAGGGGCCCGTGGCCTGAGTCAGAGTGCCCTCCTCAGCCCCGGCAGATCATCGGTGCACTGGAGGAAGACCCCGTGAGCCAGAAGATGCAGCTGGTCTGCCACCTGCAGCAGCTCACCGCCCCGGTGGAGAACAAAGTCACTGACCTGTGAGCTCCAGCCAGCCTGGGGAGCAGCCAGCAGGCCGCCCCACTGCAGTGCCTTATGAGCCCCAGATGGAGCCAGGACTGGGGGAGGGGCTGGCAGGGCAGGAGGCAGGCAGCAGCCAGGCGCTGTGCCCTGCAGTGGGTTCCCTGCAGCCGCCTCTCCCCTCCAGCCCGCCCTGCATTCCCCCGCTCCGGGTTCATCTCTAAGTTATAGCAATCCCTACCCCTTTTTCAGCTTCCCTCCACTGTATTTATTTGCTTGCTGAAAAAGTCACATCTGGAAATACACTACAAATATACTTTTTTAGAAAAAGCCCAGTCCCTCTCTACTACCCCCAGACCAATGCTCTGCTCTGGGAGCCCCCCAGCCCCCCTTGGCTGTGACGCCTGCTGCACCTTACTCACCTCTCACCCTCGCCCCCTGAAGCTGCAGGGAAGCTGCCTTTGCCCCCCCCACCCCACCCTTTCATCAGTGTCTACCCTGTCCCCTTCTGGATCTTTCCTGGCCTGGCAGGACCAAGTCTGTCCCATTGGGGGCTAGCCATGGCCAATGCCTAAGCCCTCTGCTTCACTCTGACTGCCCCAATGGCCCCCTGAAACTGGACCCTGCCTCCACTCTTGCCCCCCACCCCCACCCTTTTCTCCCCTAGGCAGCTAGAATGATCTAAAGAGCAAAAGTGCCCATCAGCCTGGGAAGTCCCATCAGCCTGGAAAGTCCAGGCTACTGCTCTCCAGGGCCGCCGTGGTGCCCTCCCTGTGCTCGCTTACCTTGCCCACAGCCGAGCAGCTAGGAGGCTATTTATAAAGGCGGGTGAGATCAGCGGCCAAGGCTATAAATGCTCAGGCCGCGGCCGGGCCCAAAGGAGCAGGTGGCCCAGGGGTGCCGGAGCCACAGGGCTGGGATGAGTGCCCAGGCGGGTGGCGACGGCAGCAGCAGCAGCAGGTAGGGCCGGGCCGGGCGCCCCACGGCCCCAGGCACTGCCTTGACCTCCCACCCTCGCCAGCTTCCCTCAGCTCGCAGGCGTCGTGTGGGCCTGAGTCCTTGGGCTCTGAACTGGCCCTGGCGGCGCTGGCTCCGCAGATGCTGCAGGGGCTCCTGGGCTCCGACGATGAGGAGCAGGAAGACCCCAAGAACTACTGCAAGGGTGAGGCCTGGACATGGGTGGCCAGCTGGGGCTTGGGACAGCCCAGGGAGGAAGGGGAGCTGCTCTGGGTCCCTCAAGACCCGGAGGCCAGCAGTGGGCCCGAGTGGATGGGATGGGGGCCCAGGGAGCCAGCCACCATCTCTCTCCTCCCCTGGCCAGGTGGCTACTACCCGGTGCGGATCGGCGACCTGTTCAATGGGCGGTACCACATGGTGCACAAGCTGGGCTGGGGCCACTTCTCCACTGTCTGGCTCTGCTGGGACATCCAGTGAGTGGGCCGGGGGCCCCCCTGACCCTCCACTCCTGGGGCCAGCCGCCAGCCTGCGCCCCAGCCTCAGGTGGGGCAACCATGGCGCCCCTGTCCATCTGGCCGGGACTGGCCGCCCAACATGGGCCTTGGTGTTGCAGGCGCAAGCGGTTTGTGGCCCTGAAAGTGGTGAAGAGTGCCAGGCATTACACGGAGATAGCTGTGGATGAGATCAAGCTCCTGAAATGTGTGAGACGCCTTCCCTACCCACTCACAGCCCCCTGGAGCTGCCCTGGGGTTGGCAATGTGGGTACAGGGCCTGCTGGGGCCCCGTGGGGTGAGGCGGTCCTCAGAGGAGCAGGGCTCCCGTTGGCCGGGCCGGGTGGGGGATTTGGAAAAGCAGGTGGAAGGCGGGGAGGGCCTTCCTTTCAGCCTGGCCCAGCTGGAGGGGGAGAGGGGGCCAGGGGTGCAGTCGGCACTGCCAAGGGGGCGCAGCTAACTCACGGGGAGGGGTGGG
>NC_051334.1:187682066-187702401 GCF_015220235.1 Choloepus didactylus | reverse complement strand
GTGGGCCTGGGCCTGGCACCTGTGCTAACTTAAGGCAACTCGGAAGCTGGGCTGGCTCACCCACAGATGTCTTTCGGGTCAGACATCCTTGTGGTTCAAGAGGTCCCTGAGGGCCTTTTCCCTGAGTCCCAACACACAGAGACGGCAGAGAATTATTTCAAAAAAAGTCTTTAATTTGTTCAAAATAGCACAAAATGACATAACACTATGGTAATACTGAGTCACAAGAGATTGCTCTACAATAAATGGACGGGTGTGCCGTTCTCCCAAACGAGAAACCAAAGGGCTCGAGAGCAGGAACGGGCATGAAAAAACAGGCTAGGCGAGTGGATTCCAAGGTGACTAAACAGTGACATTTCCCACAGCAAAATATACTATAACACAACGAACTGGAGGCCCTGGGGGGCGCAGGCTGGTGGTGGTGGGGCCTGCGAGAGGCAGAGGCTGGGGGAGGCCCCCCCTGGCCACCCAGCAACCTCTCCAGGGCAGAGATGGTGGCAGATTGGAAAAGATTGGCTTTTTGTCGAACCTGCTTTTAAAAGCCTTGCTCAATGCCTAAAGCTGGGGTGTGGGGCGGAAAGCAGTCTCCCTGCTGGCTCTGGGTAGAACCCCAACCTCTCAGGTCTGGCCCATGAAAGGCTGGGCTGCGCTCGGGGAACACGCTGCAAACTCATGGAACTGGCGGCTGCTGCTGTGGGCACAAAAGGGAGGCCCCGCCTCTCTAGAACCTCACAGCCTCAGCTTCCCGGCTCCCCTTAATTCTCTCCTTCCCATTACAACTTCTGCTTCGAGGGGGAGGGAGCTGCTGGAAGCAGCCGCTCAGGGTGCCAGATTCCCAAAGCTAGTCGCACTGAGGCTGTCTTTTCGGCCTCAATTCTGGCTCAGGGTGGGGTGGGCACCTGGGTCGGGGAAGGAGCCCATGAGCCTATTTTAAAAAGAGAGTGTCTGCAAAGGCTTAGTTGACTTCGGGCTCCTACCAACCCTCAAGCTACATCCTATAGATGGGACATGACCTCCCCACGGGCACCGAGGTCTGACAGTGCCTTTGTCCCAGAGGCCTGGAGACCAGGCCAGTGGGCGGAGGGAAGGGAACCAGTAAGATGGAATTGGGCAGGGAGCAAACAGCTGAGCAGTGCCTCCAGCCCACCGGGCCCTGCGTGGAACGTCCACGAGGCAGGCCAACAACAGTCTCCCCTCTCTTCCAGAAAGATCCCCTGCCAAGGCGGAGTTTGGCCAAGGAGGGGAGAGCAAAACAAAACAAAACAAAACACATTCTGTACACAGCTAACAAAACAAAATGACAACCAAAAAAAAAAAACAAAACAAAAACAAAACATGACAAAATCCCACATGCTAAGACTAAAATTACAATAACAACGTTAACTCCATCAATTTCAACTCAAAAACAAAAATACAACAAATGCAGCAGTTGATGATGTAGCCCCCAGCCCGGGCCCTAGGCAGGCCCGTGGGGACAGGGTGGAGTGGGCACCTGGGTTGGGGAAGGAGCCCATGGGCCTACTAAAAAGTGGCTCGGGACGAGTCGACGGCCCCCTCCGGAAGTTTCCAGAGCCGCTGCTCAGGCTGGCCACAGGCTTCCTCCTCCCCGCCTTTGTCTTTCTTTCTTTCCTTTTTTTTTCCCACAGGAAAGGAGCAGGGAAGGGAGAGAAGAGGTGGGAGGACACAGGCCTCTGTGAAAACTGCCTAAGCTTCCTGTGGAATTCCTGGGCCGGAGATGGGGTTGGCCAAGCCTAAAGAAGGGACGTTAAGGGGCTGAAAACAACAGATAAAAGAATGTGAAACCAAACAAGCAAGATGCCTGGCACAAGGCACCTGGCCTGGGAGCAGAGAGGGCCGAGGGAGTGAGCGTACCGTCTCCCCCCCATACCCCCCAGCCTGCCTCACTTTCCACCTCCGCTACCAGAGTCCAGCCAAAGTGATGGACAATGAATGCTCGGCAGCTTTTGGGTGTGGGTGGTGGGTTTTGTTGTTTTGTCTTTTTCTTCCCCCTTTTTGTTGACATTCCAATTGGTCTCCCCCAAGTGTGGAAACACGGGATGGGGGTGGTGAGAGAGGAGGCAAGGGCCCCCTCGGGCTGGCTCACCGCACCTTGCAATTTGCCTTCTTCCCCTTCTTCCCGACAGCAATGTGCTTTCTTTAGATTGGTTTTCCTTCAAAAATGGAGAGTGAGAACGAGAACGAACGTGAACATGAACAAAGGCCGATGGCTCGTGAGGTAACGTGCACAACGGGTGGGGTGGGGACGGGCAGGCCCTGGCGGGCAGGGATCCTGAAGCAGAAAAGGGGGCAGGAGGAGCCGGGAGAAGAGTCCGGGTGCGGCCGTCTTCCTCTCAATGACCGTCTGCCTTAGATTTCTTTGGAGCAGACTTCCTTCAGAGATGGAAGGAGAGAGAGAAGACAAGGGTCAGTGAGACTGCTGAACAGCACCGTCAGGGCCTTGCCGGGCCAGTTACACTCCCCCTACTCCTTCCAGCGTCCCTTCTTCCTAAGAGCTGGCCAACCCCAGACTCAGAAGACTCTGGAAAGGGGCTTCTTGCTTACATTTCGGGAGAGGACATGGGCCGCTTGCTGGCCAGCTTGGTGCCAGAACTGTCTTTACTAGTCTCTGAAATGAAAAGCGGAGCCGTGAGCAGTAAAGCGAGGCAGAAGGAAGTAATCTGTTCTGACGGCCACCCTCCTTGTCCACAGGGAGGTAACCTATCTGCAGTCCCCGCCGTGAAAAAGCAGCATGCAGACGGCTCAACTGAAAAGATCCCACGTTCCTTCTCTCAGCTAGGAGCGAGGACCAGCGAGAACTAGGGTACACAGCTGCAGGGTCTTCACCTCACAGAGCCTTCTCCTGGCACTCCTCCACCCCACCTCCTGCCCCAGGAGTGCCTAGTCCATGCTCTGGCAGGGTGGGCTTCACCCCCTCCCGCCTCCCCCTTGGCATCCCATTTCGTCCTGAGTGGTGTTTCCTCGGGGATTGCCCAGGGCTGCCCCCAAAACTTCCCCAGATGATACCCGGGGAGCCCCGGCAACGACACCCACCTTGCAGCCACCTGACTTGCGTGGCGGGGCCGTAGCCCTTCTCGTTGCGGGCAGCGATGCGGAAGATGATGGCGGGCTTGGTGGTGTAATCGATGTGGGCGTTGGAGAGGCTGGATGACTGCACCAGGCAGGAGGGGCTGGGCCCACAGTACACCCGCATGAAGGCCAGCTGCGCTGGGGCCAAGCTCTTGGGCTCGCCGCTGGCCTGCAAGCTCTGGATGGCCAGGTAGACCGAGTACTCAATGATCTTGCCGGAGGTCACAGAAGGCGGCTCCCAGGTGAGGTGGGCCCCGTCCAGGCTCTAGAAGTGAAGGTCAGAAGGTCAGGTCAGGCTGTCCCCAGGAGAACAAAGGGAGGCCAGAGTGCTCAGCAGCCAGGCAACCCAGGCGCCAAGCCACGAGGGTTACCCTCCACACAAGTCACTGCTCCAACGTCACAGTTCAGAGAGCACTTAGGAGAGATGATCCAAGCCATCCCACCCCCACAACTAGAAGGCAGCATACTGCTGTGGAAAAAATGAATCCTACGCTCAAAACATCGCCTTCCCATGCCAGCTCTGTCACCTATTGGGTGAGCTGTCACTTAACCTTGGCTTCCTCATCTGAAAAAACGGAGCTAACAACAGGACCTGGACTTCCAGGATGCGTGGGAGAAGTGAAACAGCACATACGATGGCTCTGTGCCCAGCACGAAGCAGACACTTGCTGAAGGCTAGCTACTGTGGTCCACATAGGGAGCCAGAGGCTGGGGAACCGGAAGGGACTAGCACTCAGTTGTCCTGCCTATTGGTGACAGAGGCAGGACCGGAACCCAGGGCTCCAAACACACTGCCCACCAGAGTGGCCTCTTTCGCCTGCATCCCCCCAGGCCCCAGTCGTCCTAGCCTGCATCTTCTGGAACTGCCTGCCTGGCTCTGCTCCAACTGGGGAGGGCTACCGGCCCATGTCAGAGATGCCCAGGGCGAAACTCACTTTGCTGATTTTGATGGCACAAGGCGCCCCTGGGAAGCCAGGCAGACACGTCTTAAAGGCTGAAATCTCACTGAAAGGCCCCCGGCCGCAGGCGTTGATCCCAGCCACGCGGAACTTATAGGCTGTGCCCGGCTGCAGCTCTTGCTTCTTCAGCTGGTTGTAGTCTGGGACGGTGCCCGAGTCACCCTGGGAAGAATCCGGAAGCAGCAAGGGAAAAAGAGAGGAAGACAAATGACGTGAAACCTACTGTCCAGAAGGTAGCTCTGAGCCCAGAAAAGCAGTTTCCCCTGGAGGATCCATGGGTCCTTGGTGACTACCGGAGTGGAGGGAGCAGTCAGTGACAGCAGCCGGCGGGTGGGCCTGCAGCACCTCCTTCCCAAGCAGCTTTCCACTCTGCTACTCTCAGGCGCCGGGCAAGAGGCAGCGCACACAGCGGGAAGGCTGTCACCAGGTTTCCTGCCCACTCAAGTCCACCCAGTGACAGGAATCCCACCGGGGCGCTCCAGAGCCTGCCTTCCACAAGCCCCACGGCTCCCCACTCACCTCCCTTCGGCCTGGCCCTGCAGGCAGGGCGCAGCGGCCATGCTACCTCTGCACTCACTTGCCTTCTGGCCAAGATCCACCCAGCAGAGGGCGTCGGCTCCCCAGAGGGCACTTACGTCAGATTGGGCGGCATCATCTGGTGGCAGGAAATAGTATGTCACCGTTACGTTGGTGCCCTTGATAACACCCACGTCAAACCACTGGTTCTCCTTCTTCACGGGGGCTTTGCTGGGTGGTGGGAGTAGGTCAGGCTTCTGGAAGACAGAACCGGGAAGAAGAGGTGAGGCTGTGGCCCTGGGTGCCCCGGGCCAGCCCCTGCCACAGCCCCCAGTCCACCCGACTTACCACCCCGATGGACTCGATGCTGTTGGCTACTTCCGTCAGGGTGGCTGCGGCCTGCAGCTTTGCCGTGCTGGTGACTACCACTGGCTGGGGGGCCACGAATGTGTTAGATGGAGCCAAACCTGGGGAGAAACGAGGCGGCGGAGTGAAACACGGTTCCTGGTGTCCTCGACGAGATGCGGTGTCGGGCTGCCCCTTCCATGTGACATCTGGACTGGAGCTGGCTCAGAGGCCCGGTCCCCAGTGGCAGGGGAAGGGGTGAGGTTCCCGCTTACTCTCAGTGGCCGTGGAGGGCAGCAAGGCCACGGTGGCGGGGATGGCGCCGGGCAGCTCGTTGAGGCAGCTGCCCTCGATGGTCGGGTCATTGAGGCTATCGGCAGGGGCCAGGGCCTCGGTGGGGAGGTGGTGATGCTGGGCCTGGGCCTGGGCCTCCTGCAGCTGCTGCTGCACCAGGGCAGCCAGCTCCTGCTGGGTGAGCACGATGGGGATGGTGGTGGGCTGGCCCTCCTGGCCCTCTGCTGACAGATGCCCCAGGTCCGCCTGGGTCACAGTGGCTGCTGCTTCAAACGTGTCCATGGGCTCCCCGGTGCCTGCTCCAGAGTGAAGAAAAGATGACTCAAGAGGAACCTATGGTGGCAGGAGAGCAGTGTCCCATCAAGGCCACCGTCCTCCCACCCGGGACGTAGAGACCAGTCCTCACAGACACGGATGGTAGTGTCTGGCAGAGAATCCTTAAAGCCCACTCCAAAGACCCCGTTTTACCTCAGCACCTTTCCTTGGACCGTACCCAACAGGGAGGAAGTGCCGGCCAAGGGCCCAGACTCTTCAAGGTGCAGAACCTTGTCCACTGGTACAAAGGGCCCTCAGCCTGCCCACTCCTCTTCTTTCCTCTCACCGTGCCCATCCTCACAGGAAATGGGCTCCCCATTCCCTGTCACTTTGGCCCTTGGTCTGGAGTCCGGGCAGCAGAGAAAGCTAAAAGATCTGGTGTTCTCCGTTTCCTCCTCAGGGCTCCTGTCTGGCTTCAACCAGAGAAGGTGCCCCCCACCTACCCATGATAGCCTGCTGGGTGGCCTGGAGTACCATCTGGATGGCCAGCGCCTGGGCTTCCTCCGTGGCTGCAGCCTGACCGGCCACCTCAGCCACATCAGTCACTGCCAGCTCCTCGGGAGTGAGCCCCGTCACCATGAGGGTGGCAGTGCCTGCCTGGGCCTCAGCCATCAGATCCTGGGGCAGTGATAACTGCTCGACCTCGGCCTGCAGGGGCGGGGGCGGCCGGACCACCACAGTGGCCACCACTGCCGAGCCGGCGGGTTCCTGACCCAAGGATGGGTCCCCAGTGCTGCTCAGGTCCACGGCTGCCCGGAGCTCAGGGGCCTGGGAGGCTGATAGGACGTCAGCAGGCTCCCCCAGCAGGGGCGTGGAGGCGGGCTGCAGGAGATGCCGTGGGGGCAGCTGCTGGCGCGGCCCGGGCGAGACCTGGAGCTCCTCTGTGGGCTGCGGGATGTCAACAGCAGAGAAGAGCATGTCAGAAGTTTCTGTGGTGGCTATGGTCACCATTATCGTGGCTGGGATGGGGCCTTCGGTGGTCAGAGCCCCTAGGGTAGTCTCAATGATGCGATCTTCTAGAAAGGGAGAGAAGCCCCCATCAGAGGGGAGGAGAGGGAGGCCAGAACCAGGCGAGAGAGCCACAAGCAAGGCAGCATCCTCTTTCCCTGTGGCCCTAAGTTTTCATCCTGGAGGGGCTGCCATGATCATGCGTTAAGCAGGCAGTGTGGCCACCGTGTCACCAAGTGGCAGGGTGGGGGGGAGGCAAGAGGAGAGAGACCTCGCAGGCCCACTGCTCAAGTGGAAGCAGTCCTCAGCCTGGACCCCCAGTCTGGACCAAAAGACCCTAGAATGCTAGCTGGGAGATGTCCCAGGCCACACAGCCCGCTGAGGACGCTGTCTCCGTCACCACTCCTCCGTCCCTGAGCTCTGTACGCTGCTCTGCGGATACCTGCTGTTTCCCTCCTACAGAGCCACGGTGAAATGACAAGCCATGGGGGTGGTTAGAGAGAGAGAAGAGCTCCATGGGAAGGCAAGGGCCGGCGGCCTTCTGCCTCCTCCCTGCTCAGGCAGCCCCGTGGGCCCAGGTTGCCCTTTTATGGTGTAGAAAAGGCAGGAAGGCTGGCGCAGAAGCTGGGGCCAGAGTGACGCCTAGCGGCCAGCCCGGGAGAGGCGTGCTGAGCCCGGGCGTGCCACCACAGGCAGGCCGGGAAGGAGGGCAGAGGTGGCCCTCGGGGCGCTCACCGGCACGGAGGGGCCTGGCACTGGCGTGGACTGGGTCACAGTGGTCACCGCTCGTGTCAGTGTGGAGGACACAATCGTCGTCACAGCACTAGAGCTAGGGAGGTTCCCGTTGTCCCCCAGGGTGCTCTGGGCCTCTCCCTGATCACTGGTGGCCGGCGGAGGCTCTGTGGGAAGCCAAAGGATGGCGGGGGGTGGGGGTGGTCACCCCTGGGCCCAGCAGTAGCGGGGGTCCAACGGGGCCCGCGTCCTACACTCCGCTTTAGCCTTGGGGACTCTTGCCCTCCTCGGCATGTCCCCACCAAGTGAGAAGCTGCGACCTGTGGATTCTAACCGCGAGGTTCTAGATAAATCTTTTGCCACTTCTTCCTTCGTCTGTAAGACAAGTTACACGTTACCTACCAAACCGTTAGAAGTCAGCGGGCTAGGGTATGTGAGGAGTGCCACCCCTTTCGGGGGTGAGGGAACCCAGGAATGCCAGGCCAGCTGTCCCGACTCACCTTGGTTAGAGCTCATGTTTGAGGTGATGGTGGTGGCCGTGTGGGTGGTGCCTGTCTCGTGGGTCTCGCAGGGCGGGTTGGAACAGACCCGCTGTGTCAGGAAGGGAACCAGCAGGGCTGGGCCGGCCTGGGTGGCACTGCTGCTCAGGGCCGCCACATCCATGCCGGCCCCCGGGTCCCTGTGGGAGGCGCCGTTGTCGGGGAGCAGGGTGCCCACACTGACGGTCATGGTGGTGCCGGTAGAGGTGGTCTGGTGCATCTCACAGGGCCGGCTGGCAGGGGGCTGCTGGCCGCCCTCAGGCTGGCCCATGCCCACGTTCGAGGTGGCGGTGGTGGCCGCGTGGGTGGTGCCTGTCTCATGGGTCTCGCAGGGGGGGTTGGACCAGACCCGTTGCACGCTGCTGGCGGGTGTGGTGGTGGCCGTGTGGGTGGTGTCCGTCTCGTGGGTCTCGCAGTGGGGGTTGGAGCAGACCTGGGTGGTGGGAGCTGAGGGGCCCAGCAGCGCCTCCAGGGCCAGCACCTTTGCAGCAGTGCTCATCAAGCTGGCCTTGTGGCTCTCACATGCAGGCCTGGGGCTCGCCTGCAGCTCACCAGGCTCCCCTGTGCCCACAGCGGAGCAGGCCGTGGTTGCGTGGGGGTGGCATGTCTCCAGCGGCCGCCCAAGGGGCACCAGCTGCCCAAGGCCTGTGACAAGGCTGTCCGTGCTGCCAGGGCCACTCGGCCCCACCTTCCCACCGGGACTGGCACAGCTGCTGCTGGCTTCCAAGGCCTGGTCTGGCTTGATGAAGGGGGTGGCCAAGCATGGCAGCCCTCCAGCCATCACAGTCATGGTGGTGCTGGTGGAGCTGGTCTGGTGGGTTTGGCACTGGGGCCTGACCTGAACCGCGGTGGGGGTGCTGGCTGCAGCACAGTGGTGGTGGCTCTCATGCTGCTGGCTGGCAGGTGCTGGTGGGCCCGTGCCCATGTGGGACATGGCGGTGGTGGCGGTGCTGGTGGTGCCCGTCTCGTGGGTCTCGCAGGGCAGGTTGGAGCAGACAGTCTGGCCGGCCATGTTGGACATGGCGGTGGTGGTCGTGTTGGTGGTGCCCGTCTCGTGGGTCTCGCAGGGTGGGTTGGAGCAGACACGAACCACGTTGCCGTTCTGCTGTCCCACCGTGGTGCTCACCAGGGAGGCAGCCGCCTCCTGCCTGTCACAGACGAACTGGACTTGGGTGGGCTGTGGGTGCCCACCCAGATTGGCCACGATGGTGGTGGTGGCCATGTTGGTGGTGCCCGTCTCGTGGGTCTCACAGGGAGGGTTGGAGCAGACCAACGTCATGGTGCCAGGCTGCCTGTCACCCTGGCCTGAGTCAGCAATGGTGACCGTGGCTGTGGGCTGCTCCGTCTTGGGTGAGGCCAGAATGGACACAGGGAGGTCGTGCACGGGCTGGGCCTCCACCCCACTGGGCGCTGTGATCAGGGTCACCTGGGTAGGCTGGGAGACAGGCTGGGGGAGATGCCGGGTAGACAAAGATTAGCAACACGACCGTCCATCCGTCCCTCCATCATCCTGAAGTCCTGCCCGTGCCTGCTGTGACCAACTCCTCAGTCCCTCAAGCGACAGCCATGGGCAGATACGGCAGCCACGTGCATCCTGACTCCAAGATCCCAGGCTCCATCAGAGCCCAGGGAAGGAGGCTCTGGCTCAATTGCTTGGCCTCACGGACAACTGTGATCGGGAAGGCGATGAGGAGGCAGAGAAAGGAAAAGAGGGGCCTAGGCTCGCTCCAAGCCTCCTTCCAGGGAACGGAATCCCCCACAAATGACAGAGACCAGAAACACACATTTGACGCCTTCTGGCAATCAAGCCTGAGAAACTACGCGAGCAGAAGAAAAACGCTAGATGCGTGCCAAGACGAACTGTTGCGACCTTGGTAACATTACACAAAAGAGAATAAAAAAATCTAGTGTTCCCCAAACAGAAGCGCTAACTTATGATGCTGTCGGCCTGGTGGGATGTCAGAAGGTAACTACAAGTTGCAACGGTGCGGCCCTGCATCTGGGACACCCCCCGCCCGCAGGAGCCGCAGTGGGGGGCGGGGCAGCCCCACCTGCATGGTGACGGTGGGGGTGGTGAGCCCGCCGGCAGCTGTCAGCGTGGTCTGTGCGGCTGACACAGTGATGGCAGTGGGGTTGATCACTTGGCTGGAGAGAGTGGCAATGGTAGCCAGCGTGGTGATGGGTGTGGCCAGGGAGGCGCTAGTGCTGTGCCCCCCTGCTCCAGCGAGGCTGGTGGACACCGTCCCGGTCACTGTGCCCAGGGTGGTGACACCTGAGAAGAAGGTGGCGGAGGAGCAGTCAGGTCCTGTATGCCTGCTGCCGAGCAGCTTTCCACCTGGCTGCTACCAGAGCCCAGGGGCTGGCTCTCGGGGGGGCCTGGGGGCCTCAAAGGGCACCTCTGGAGTGCACGCAACTGGTATAGAAGGTTCCGGGCACGAGAGCCCGCCACCCTCCACCCCAAGGCCAGCCTCACTCTGAGGTGGTGGGTAGTCAAGAGCTGGAACCCGGTCACCATGGTGGGGAGCCATGTACCTCTGGTGCTCTTCACAACCAGCGTGGTGACGGCTGGCTTGACGGCGGAGACGGTGACAGGGGTCACCAAGCGAACACCCCCCATGGGCATGGTGCGGAGGATGGTACCTGGCTGCCTGGGAGCCCCCTTCAGCACCACCTGGAACACCAGAAGACGGCGTCTACCCAGTGCACCCAGAGCCATGTTCTGGAGAACACACGCGGTCTGCTGGGGCCTGGGAAGTCTGCCACAGGTGGGGAAGGCCCCGTACCTCACCTGGGTCACTCCCTGCTGCCCGTGGCCGGTGGCAATTTTGGGGACAGCGGTGATGATCTTGGCAGGGGCCCCAGTTCCCAAAGTCATGACCTTGGTGGTGATGATGGCGACGGGGGACTTGATGCCGGGACTGCTGGTGACACCTGGGTGGAGGAACAGAGGGTGCAGCTTGGTTCCCGGCCCGGGGAAGCAGGCCTCACGGCAGCAGCCCAAAAACTCCCCACAGCCCAGGTAGCGGTCCTTCAGCCCCCACCTCCCCTGCCACCCCTGGGGTGAAATGAAGAGTTACCCATCTACGCCATATCCCTACCATCTCCTGGAAAGTCTTTTAACAAGGCCAAGAAAAAGAAGGTGGAGAAGAGAGAAAAACCAACCCAAACCCGAAAAGCACATCATCACCCAGGCGCTGCGTGCTGCCCTTGTCACACAGTTACTCGCCAGTGTGAGCACCCTGAGCACACCTGGCCTAAGGCTCCTACCAGTGGCGCCCGCCTGGGTGATGATGGCCAACATGGGGATGGTCTTAATGATGGTGGTGGTGCCAGGTTTGGTGGTGCTGGGGGAGACACTGCTGACGCCCAGGATGGTGGGCTTGGTCCCCGCCCCACTGGCCTGCGTGGTGGTGATAATAGTGGTGGGCTTGCCGTCTGCTGAGGTCACCAGCTTCAGGATGGTCCCGGCGGGCAGGGGGCCTTTCGTCTGCAAGGGGAAAGCAGGTAGAGGGAGGTGGAACCAGTTGGCATCACTGTCTGGCAGGGGGAGCAGGCTCTGGCCAGTCTATGCGGCAGCCTAAGCAGCGCACGGAACATTCCGAGCCCTGCAGATGATGAGACTTAGCACTGGGACTTCCTGGGCCGAGGCCTGGTGAGGGCCACGCACTGGGGTTTCCTCTGCCCAGCCTTGCTCTCGTTGGCGTCCCAGAGCTGCCGGGCATGCGCTCACCTGGATGATCTGAGTCACGGGGCCCGCTGAAGCCTGGCCCGTGACTGCCGAGGTCTGAACTGGTTTGGTCTGCACCACTGACATCACTTTGCCGAGACTGGAGATCTAAAAAGGGAAGGATGGAGCCGGGAGTCCATCAGTAGAGTGACAAGGGCATGACCCAAGCTGGTACTCTCCTGGCAAGTGCCCGGGGGCAGCGAGCCACACCTGGCAGGCACCCCACCCACCCACCCTCACCGGCCTGGCAGCCCTGAACTCGGCAGAGTGGCACCTGCCCCATGCTGCCCGCCACTCACCAGCGCACTGCCTCCTGGGACGGAGATGGGGCTTTTCACCAGGGTGATGGTCTTGGTGACCCCACCCACCACGGTGGTCACCACCTGGGCCTGCTGGGCGACTGTCACTGCCCCCGACTTGTGCACCGTGATGATGGGGTGGGTGGATGTGTTGGCGGCCGAGGAGATGGCCGTGCCCACCTGGGCGGCCGCAGTCTTGAGCATGTGTGTGGCCGGGTTGCTTACCTGGAAGGGCAGATGTGGACAATGGGCAAGGTGGAGAGAGAAGCCCATCCTCCGCCCTGAACATCAGCATGCAGGGGCCCCGCAGCTCCACCCCACACCAGGGCTCTGTTTACCTCTTCTCTATCAGCACAGAGGATGGACTGAACCCCAAAATCAAGCTGCATGACCCAGGCCTGGCCTGAAACTTACACGTACCTACAGCCACCAGCTTAGTCCCCAGCCAGGGGCAAACACCAATAGCTTCCACTGGTTGCTCTAGAACCCAGGAAGGTTCGTCAGAGCTGAGCCCTGAAGCCCCCGAAGCAGCCCCTGGACACTGATGCTCACCATGACTGGTTTGGACACCACCTTGACCGTGGCCGGGAGTGTGGTGGTGCCAGGTGTCACTGCCACAGTTTTGACAATAGTGGTGCCCGCTGGCACGCTCAGCACCGTGGGGGCCAAGGAAGGCGGGATCTTCTGTGTGGCGGCCGCCGCCGCTGCCAGTGCAGCCATCCCACTCATCTGCGGGCTGCTGCCGATCACCTACGGGAGGAGCCCAGGGCATGTGAGTCCCGCTGAGTGCCAGCCTCATCACTGTTCCAGGGACCTCCCCAGACCCCACGGAGCCTCGGACACCTGGAGTTCCTCCCAGCCTTGCCTCTGCTGCCAGGCCCTGCTCACCGCCCCATTCGCCTGGACATGGGGCGGCATGGCAGGCCTTTGCAGGAAACCCTGGATCTTTTTTAAAGCCCTCAGAGCCAGGTTATAATTCTTTCATTGGGGGACTGGGTCAAGGCCCAGATAGCTGGGTTGTCCCCCCAGCTTTCAGGAAAAGAAAGTTCACATGGAAAACGCCTTTAGAATCAGATGGCAGATCAGGTTCTCTGATGTATAAGCTTGTTTGCTTCTTGCCACAGTCCTGCCAGCCAGCTCTCGCTGGCGACGCTTTACAGAAGGGACAGCCATGGGGACAGGTGACTTGCCCGAGGCCCCATTAATGAGCCAGCCCCAGAGCTGGTGGAATGCGGAGCTCCTTGAGGCTTTCCCGCTTATGCCAGACCACCAGACCGCCCCACCCACAGCCCCTGCTACGTCTGGTGGCCTGCTCCTCACCGTCCCCTGGGCACTCTGGGTTGGCACCACCATTCGCACCCCCGCAGGCAGAGAGGTCACAGTGACAGGGGCTTTCCCAGCCTGGCTGGCCGGTCGCATAGTGACCAATGGGGTTCCTGCAGTGGCCTGAGGACCAGTCACTTTGAGAACAGCAGGGACATCTGACAAAAGAAGGGGCTGAGTGTCAGCACAGAGTCCCCGGGGGACCAGGGGGTGGGGACAGCAAGTCACCTTCGCCACAGCATCCTGTGACAACACCCGGGTTTCCCAGCCCTGCCGCCAAGCTCCCCGTGCAGGATACAGCTGCCTGTGGGTGGCCCGGCTCGGACTTTGGGTCTGTGGCTTCTCTGCGCCTGCCAACATTGCCCCTCAGCCCAAGCAATGATGAGACGGAACCCCTGAAGTAGAGCAACATCCCCCACCCTCCAGGTCAGCCGCCTGCCCTCACCACCGACCTGGCCGCCAGGCTTACCTTGAGTCCTGGCTGCAGTGGGGACAGAAATGGAACTGCCAGGCACTGTTCGCAAGACCTGGATGGTGGTGGTGGTTGGGGGCGTGGCGGCAGCGGCCTGGGGCAGGAGCGTGATGCCGCCTTGGGCCAGCGGCTGTACAGTGGGGGCCACCACCGCGGGCACGGGGCTCTTGGGAGGGTTGGCAGGCACCGATGGGACCGGGGTGGGTGTGGGGGGTGTGGCAGTAGCAGCAGTGGCAGGAATGTCATATTTCTGGAGCTGCAGGAGGTAACTGTCGGCTGTTGCCACTGCCCCCCAGCTCACCTCCAGGGAGTTGGTGTTGGCACGGACCAGCTGCACCCGGGAGGGGGCCGGTGGCTTCTCTACAAGAGAACATGGTGGCGGGTGAGCAGTGGGCAAGTTGGGCGGAGGGCTCCATGGCTCCGGTACAGGGAAGTGCCACCTGCGTGCTGCTTGCTTCCTGACTGCTGGTTTTACCTGTCTCAAGGTACCAGAGGTCCTTGCAGCAGACCTGGTTGTTCCAGGCCTTTCTGTAGCCGTCACGCCCACTCCAAATGTACAGGCGAGTGCTGATTGCCACGGCGCAGTGGCCAGCTCGAGCCCGGGGGATATTGTCCTCCATTGTGTCCATCAGGATGGTCTCCCAGGCCATGGTATCTGCAGGGGCAGGAGGGGGCAGTTACTGGAGAGGAGGGGCCCCACAAGCCTTAGTCGACCTTTTGGTTTTTTCCTGCCAGGGATGGGGAATAAATGCTGGAAATCATGAAAGGTTATTAAAGAAATTAAAAAAAAAAATCTGCACAGCAAAAAGGTGGCATTAAAAAATTAGAACAGAAACCCCACGTGATGTATTGGGAAGAATACTTGAAATGCACAGCCAGAGGTTGAACATGTCAAGTGAAACAAAAACCTGCCAAAAGAGGCAGACAAAGGGAAATAATTTATGGGAAAAGATACCAAATGGAGTTTAAATAGGGGGAGAAAGATGTGACTCTACTGAAAAGGAAAAAAATGCAAATCACAACTCATCAAAAACCCCACTCTTTAAAGACCCATCAGGGCTGGCAAAGAGCAAATGGTCTGACAACTGCCTGTGCTGGTGGGGAAGGGGCGCTGGGATCCCGGGGGGCTGCTGGGGGCATCTTCGGGGGGGGGTGGCCTCTAGGGAGAGGACAGTTTGACCGTTTCTCATTGACAGCAGTTCTCCTTCTGGGCATTTAACCTTCAAGTACAGTTGCACACGTGTGGAAATGGTGCAAGGATTATACACTGGCATATTGGCATGTAGTGACTTAAAAAGAACAAGGCTGCTCGCCCTGTAGGGTAATGGAACCATCTCCGAGACACACTAAAAGTAAAAGTAAAAGGCAAGCAACAGAACTCGATGGCCATTTTCCACTTTTTTTTTTTTTAAAAAAAAAGAGTCTGTAGCTGATACATGCAGATGTAGGCAATGTCCTGGGTGTGTGTGTGTGCACATGCAGATAAGATCCTACTAGAAGGGGCTGCTCTGCCCAAGGAGAATGCAGAGGCAGCTGGTGAGTGGGAGGCTCTGGGTGGTCCAGACTCATGTGTCCTTGGAAGGTATACCATGTGCATGGGGTGCTTATTCAAAGAAATCAAACGGGGGCTTGGCCTCAGAATGCTCTGCCCACTGGCTACTCTCCATGGATTCCAGAGGGAAACTTGCCACCAGCCCTTTCCCCCTTCTATGGGGAAAGAAGCTTCTCTCCCTCCCCACTCCAAAAGCCCTCAGGGCTGTGGAGGGCCGGCCTCACAGTGGCCCCTGGAAGCCCACTCCTAGCTGGAGGATGCCTTACCCAGGTTGAGGCAAGCCAGGGTGTTGGTGCACTTCCACTCCTTCTCATGTGTGGCCACTGTGACGTCATCCATGACGAGAGGCACCCAGCCCCCAAACACATACATCCTGGGAGGAAGATGAAGGTTATGGAAGAGGTGCTAAGCTGGAGGCTGCCTTTTCTACCCAGAAAGTTCTGAACACACTCGGCCCTTCAGCTCACCCAAGGACACATGGAGCCTTCTTAGGAACATTTGGTTTCCCAGACCGATCCCCAACCCTGGGCTGACAAAGCCCGCTCCTGCCCAGCTGCCTTCGCCTGCCACAGGAAGCCAGGGCTTAGCTCCCCAAAAGCTCATCTTCACTCCCATTGTTCTTATATTCCCTCCAGGACCCTCAAGTTGGCATAGAAACCCAGCTGCTTATGTAGAGGATCTAGAACAGTCTCTGGCCCTCTGAGCGGGATGGGGCCTCACAGACCTGGGAAGGACAAGCCCTGAGCCTGTGCAGATTGCCCTCCACCCCGAGGCTAACCTCTCCCATCTCCCTCAATCATAACAGAGATGGAAGAAAATCGGCCTGCTGAGCCCCCAGACCACCCAGGCCCCAGGGACTGTGGGGGCCAAACAGACCAAGAATCCTTTGGGGGCAGGGTGGCAGAGGCCGAGAGAGACAAGGGCGGGGAGAGCCACTCACTTGTTTCCTATGGTTGTGGCCGAGTGGAGACTCCGAGGAAGAGGGGCCACTCCACTGAGGCTTGGCTTGTTCCACGTCAGGGTGTCTATGCAGATGGGCGGGAGAGAAGGGAAGTCACCCATGCTGGGCCCGACACACACCATCTGACCCAGAGGACGGACCCCCGATCGTGGGAAACTTCTGGAAGGCATGTTCTGCCCCTACATGAGAACCTGATCCCAACCCTCCCTATGGCCCTTGGCAGGCCCTTTGTTAGTTATCGTCATTGGCGATGGCGTTTCCCATGCGTTTCAGACCATCCCACATCTGCTGAGCCCCTACTGGTCCAGGGGGCAGATAGCAGGGGACAGATGGCCAACACCCCTGCCTCGGGGGGTTTACGGGCTTGGAAACCATCCTGGGGCTGGCTTCATTTTCTAATATCCATGAACTATCCAGCCCCGTTCCACTTCAAGCAGCTGTGGACGGCGTTTCAGGAAACACTCCCGGAAGTTTCTCACTCTAAACCGTCCCTTTTCCGTGCCAAGTCTAACCTGGACAGCTGCACAGACCAGTCGTCAGCAATCTCCTCCCCTTAGTCTGCCCCAGGTTGAAGACTCGTTCTACTTTTGTCCCTTCCTGACAGAACACTACTGGGTTACCAGCCCAGTTAGCCCCTAGAAGTCAGATGATCCGTCGACAGCTAGATTCACTGTGACAGCCAGGCCAGGGAGAATGACTGTGGACCCAGCCCAATGAAAGGAGAGTCAACAGGGGCTGCTGCTTCCCAAATCTAGGGAATGCCATTCTAGAAAGGTATTTGATTCTCCCCTCTGTAAGCTAGCCGACCAAACAGCTCAGCAGCTCAGGGTAAGATGACAGCCCTGAAACCCGGGGACTCTCTCCCTCCATTGCAACAGGAAAGAGCTAAGCAGCTCATTCCATTGCCCGACAAGCCCCGTCTCCCCCTACAATGACGGCCTCTCACCAATATCAAGGGTCCAGAGGTCCCCCAGCCTGCAGCCACTCATCCCTCCGTAGATCACCAGCTTGGATTTCTTGTTGTCTCTCTCAGTGTAGACCACAGCAGTGTGGGACTCCCGGGGTGGGGGTAGGACCCCATAAGTGATGGGGATGTCCCAGGCCACCACTCCAGAGCCGGGTCGCAATTCCAGGATGTATAAGTCATTCAGGTACCTGGTTAAAGAAGGCTGTCGTGGCACGTCCAACCCCGTACGCCAAATGCTTCCCAGCCTATCTACCAGTAACTACCAGGCTCCCCAGAGGCTGTGCAAACGCAAAGTTCTTCCACCCCTTGCCCCTGAGAAAGGGACAGGCAGAAGCTCCTGACAGTGAGTCCAAGAGGAATAGGGATATGGGGATATGGGGTGTATGTGACAGGCCACTCGGGCTGCCTGCGTTACACAAGGGCCTCCCTAGAGCAAGAAGGGGCAGCGCCTCAGGACCACCTCTGGGTGGAAAGGCCCAGAAGCCAAGGGCTTCGGAAAACACCCATCCTGAAACCTGCAGGCAGTAAAGGCTGAGAAGAAAAGCGACTCCACGTAAACGGGTTGGAGGAGCAGGGACCATCACGAGGCCAAGTGGCTTTCCACCTCCTGCCTGTCCCTGCACCCACAAGGCTTACTCAGGTTATAAGTCTCAGAGCTGGAACGTTCCTCAGGCCGCATCTACTTCGACTCTGTCCTTTCATAGAGGAGGTGGCAACCCAGAGTGGGGAGGGACCAGACCAGGGCTGAGGGGAAGTCAGCGAGCTTGTGGGGGTTTGCGAGAGAACGGAAAAAGCCTCACCGCGGAATGTTGTTCTTGGGGTCCTCACTGTCATTGGCCAGACCCCCAAACAGGTAGCATTTGTTGCCCACGAGGGAGAAGCTATGCCCGAGTCGAGGACACGGCGGGGGCCCATTTTTGGGCGTCTTTGCTTTGAGCCTCTTCCACTCCCAACGACTTGCCTGCAAAATTAAGAACCGTCGACTGGGTCCTGGGCAGCTGAGGAAGCTGCCATTGTTGGGTCGGGAAGAGATGGTCCGGGAGAAAGTTAAGGAAGCGCCTTAGGGGAGTGACAAGGTCCACAGCCCACCCAGGCCCTTCCTTCTCCCCTGAGGTTGGCAGAGTTCCGAGTGGTCTTAGCCTAACACCAAACTGTCCTATCACCCTCCTCGCTCTGATAGCAACCCCCCAGGCTGCTGTCCTAAGGACCCACAGAGGGGCTGCCCAGCCAAGGGAGCAGGGGGCAGGCCAGGCCCAGGGCTGCAGATTCCGGCTCTCAGCTTTGACCCTGGCTGCGGACGTCTGTACCCCCACCGCACCCCTGAGGCGTGAAGGAGGAGGCAGGTCCCAGGGGACTGGAAGCCAGGCCGCTACCTGAAGCTCATAGAGGTCGTTGCTGTATTTCCCATACTCCACCATTCCGCCAAACACCAATAAGCGAGTCCCGTCGCACACGAAGCCATAGGCTGCGCAGCCTGGCGGGATGTCCCCTCGCACGGCTGGGATGAACCACTGGTTGGTTGCTGGGAAACAGAAAGGAAGCCAGAGTCAGAAGGGCTCGGGAGCTCCCAGTGCCAGAGGCCCAGGGGCTGCTCTTCCCATCCCACTCCTCCCACTCCTCTCCCGCCTGCCCCTCCAAGTCCACTGGGCACCAAAAGGTTGTCAAGGGAAAGAAGGGGGGCTGAGATGTTGCCTCAGGTTCTCAGGGGGTGGCACCAGCCCGAACTTTCTCCTTTTGGTGTCGAACCCCCAGGCGCTTGGGCCAAGCTGTCTTCCAAAGCCCCCTACTCCCGAGAGGTACCTCAAGATGGCCTCGTGATGGTCATCTTAATAAGCAGGAAGTCGCCGACCAAGATAATTAATCGGCTTCTGAGAATTTGGCCACTGACTTCCTTCCCCTACTGTTCATCAGAAATAAACTTCTAATACCCAGCGTATCCTGTCCGTGGCCCGTGCCCCTGCTCCAGGGAGCCTGTGTTGCTCTCCTTGCGCGGTGAAACTGGCCCAAAGGGCTCTTGCCACGGGGTGGGGGTGGAGGGGAAGGGAGGGGAACCCAATCCTGGCTTGCCAGGTAGAAGAGACCCCTAGGGACAAGAAGCAATCTCGGCTCCAACCTCACCCAGCCCAGCCTCTGGGTCTTGGTCACCTAGGTGATCTCACTGCCCCTCCCCCCACTCTGTTCTAGAAAAACATTTTAGAATCTTCCAGAACGTTCTAGACAGTTCTAGAACATTCCAGCAAGCCAGAGGTGGCGACAGCAAGAGCCATGAGCCTAGGAGGGAAGTTTCACAGCCTCTGACAGCCACAAAAGCTTCTCAGAAGCCCATCCTCCTAGCTGGGGTGGGACGGGGAAACCACAAAGAGGGTGAATCGGAACCCACCTGCCTGACCACAGGACCTGGGTGCCGCCTGCCCCCTCCAACCTTCGTCTGGAACTGCGCCCCCCTCGCCCTGCCCGGTGGCCTTCCGCTTCCCCTTGGGCTCCGGTTCAGGCGCCTGTGGCCTTGCTCTCGATTTCCTCCACACCCACAGCACCAGCGCACCCCTGGGAGAGCCACGTGGGAAAGCGTCCTCTTCTTGGGAGGGGTCCCTCCCAGGACATGGTGTTTTGAAGGGCTGTTCCTTGAAGAGCATGCCACCCTCTCCTCAGAAACCCCAAACTGGAGGCCAGCTGCAATCCTGAGCCCTGGCCACTGCCTCTTTGCCCAGGGATGAATTTGGTGAAAGGGGGCCACTGGTGGCCACGGCAGGCTGGATGACTGGGTCCTAGCTGTCACCTGCCGTGGCCCCACATGCAACTCGCCTTAAAGGCTTACTGTCACCAAAAGACCCATTGAAAGCCATAGCTTTTACCGAGTGAAAAGCAGGCCCTCCGCTATCCCATTCGACAGGTTTCCCTCGAACAGTCTGTTCCATCTCATCGGCCACTGAGCTGAGTCACTAAGACCTAGCACCAAACCTCCCCTCCCCTCCTCTCCCATTTTCCTGAAGGAATGGTGCGATACGGACACAGCCCGCTCCCTACATCCAGCTCCTAGTGCTCTGCCTCCTTCTCGTTCCTCGTGCAAACACAGAAAAGCACTGTATTCCGGGGCCGAGGCACATCAACCTTGCACGTGTTGGAGATGGGCTCGAACGATGCCTGAAAGGCGCTCCATCCGAGACACCAGGAATCCCCGAGACGGCCGGGGTCAGCCTCTCCTGTCTGATTGGGAAAGCGGCAGGCCACACAGAGCCTGGCGGACAGCGATGGAGCCCTGCTGCTTGACTTAAGCCAAATCACTCGCCCTGGTCCACCTG